>NC_036854.1:53353377-53474601 GCF_002910315.2 Salvelinus sp. IW2-2015 | reverse complement strand
TAATAAACCCCGTCTGATATTGACATGCAAGCGACAAATTGCAAATCTTTCCTTTGTTGCTCCTTGCGGAAACAGCGAACAAGTCTTTGGTTGCCTAGTCACAATGCAGCAGCAGCACACATAGAAATAGAATGAGTTCAGAACCTCTAACCTGGTTTAATGACTTTGCCTCTAACCCTGGCAATAGGTCAAATGCATTCTAGCCACTAATGTACAATAAGAACTGGAGTCTGCGTCCAAGAAGTCTGCCGTTGTTTTCAAGGTAATTCTAGTCGATTCATGGTACGTCTATATTCGCGCAGTTGCAAAAACCAGGAGTGTAGAGTGAGGTTGGAGTTGGCTGAATAGAACAGGTCCTGAGGGGAATCCAAGGTAATGGTGTGAGTGATATCCAGAGCAAGGTGGTTGGTGGTGCAGATTGTGGAACAGGAGACAGGAGCTAGAGACAAGGAGAGGACAAAAATGGTGTAAGGCAGGAAAACGAGCAAAGCAGAGCAACAGGATCTTGAGAATAGACAAAAGGCTAGAATGATAACTGACTGAGCAGAGATTACGATCTGGCAGAGTGGAGGTGGCAGGGATGAGTATATGTAGAGGTCTTGATTTATGGGATGATTTGCAGCTGGTAGGGATCTGCTCTGACTCAGCCACAACTGTCTCCAACCACACAATCCACTGAGAGAAGAGAGAGGAGAGAGAGAGAGTGACAGTATGGGAGTAGTTGGGGGAGTGTTTTCTATAAATAGAATGTATTTGACTACAGGCTGACAAGCAGAGTAGGGGCCTCATCTATGTGAGCATTCTTAAACTGAAAAACACAGAGATTGACCATGTGCTGACAGCAAGGGAGGAGTTGGGGGAGTGTTTTAATGAGAAGAGTGATTTTTTTTCTAATAGACTGCATTTCACTTTGTGCTGACAAGCAGAGGAGGAGTGTAAAGAGGAGAATCTAGAGTGGTCTCATGTGTGTTTATAAGTATAAATTAAGCATTCTGAAGCATTGTACTTTCTGTATTGCTTAAGGGATTGTGTTAAGGTTTTTATTTACTGTTATTTCACTTTTCAATGGTACAGAATAGTATAGATGGCTCCAGTGCGCTCATGTCCACTTTGCTATAAGGTTGTGATTGGCTTCAGTCAGCACCTTAGGTATGTACACAATGCGAGGAACAGTGAAGAGAGGATGCTCCTTTGTAATTGGCAGTCGGGCCGTGTCAATGTCAGGCAGGAGCAGTGTCCAGTGACAGGATGCTCCACACATCTTGTGAAGGCCCTGAATTTTTCTGAACCGTCTCAGTGCTTCTCCTTCTAATAGGGCGCTTCCCCTTTAATTCCCCATTAAAGGTGAAGTTGTGATTGAGACATGAATGAGGATGTGTTCAACCCTCAGTTCATGAAGCTTCGCTATTCCGTTTGTTTTGTTGCCTTAAAGTGTGTTGGATTGGATCCACTCTGTGCGTCTGTGGACTACACCTCTCCGTTGTTCAAAGTGGCCTTTTCTCCGCTGGAGATATGTTGGCGGATTGGATTGTATGACTGACCGACTGACTACAACTTTTTGTACAAGGTATTTCATTTGTTTTGGGGTGATGTATACTGTGATTTATGTAGTTGTGAGGACGTATTAGTCTTTGATACGCTTTATAGTTGTGTTGCAAAATAAGTGTTATTTTGAGTGTATGAATAATACTGGGTTTACGCTACGGACAAACGTTGCGTGACTAAGGTCACTTGAGTCCCTGAACTTATTTACCGGGCTGGACTCTTTTTATGCCTGAGGTACAGGACATTTCTAAATGAACATAAGTGCCTTATTTGTTATATTGTTGTGTGTGTGTGATCATTTATGTTGTTAATACAACCACGCAAAAGAATACACTTGTTTGAAGTTCATTCTAATGTTTTAAGGGGTTTATGAAAAGTATATTTCCATCCTGACTTTTACATAAGTCCTTTGTATTGGTGTGACTTGACGGACCAGATGGGACTCATTCCCTCCCAAACCAAAAGGACAAACCAATGTTTTCTCTGGTAGGCATAACCTACCTGGCACCCCTATAAATAACCAAGTCAAAACCGTTACAATCTCAGCAGACTAGACCGGCATATAGACTCTCACACAAAGCTCAACAGAGCACAGAGGAGACAAGGACCTTGGGAGACGACTGACGATGGAGAGGCTAGCGGCGTTGAGGGTATCGATCCCTGCCATCCCACTGGTGACCGATTTGGATATTGTGGAGACWGTAAGGAAAGAAGAGGAGGAGATGTTATGTTCACCAACAGAAGCAGAGGAGGAAGTGGACTGCAAAGATGATTCCTGCCACTGCCATGCACCAATCCTGAGACTGAAGAAAGCTGTGCAAGAGAGGGATGAGGCACTGACAATGAGAAGTGAGACCAACCAATCCATTAAAGAGGACAACCTGAAGTTGATCTCTGCGCTGCATAGAGTGAGGAAGAAGTAACAGCTGCTGAAAAGGCAGATGGGGATTGTCAGAGTGAGTCCGGCAAAGAAGGSCCTCAACTTTCAGGCAGAGGCCGACACAGACACAAAGCAAGAGGAGCTGCAGCAGGACCAAGCGACAGGTTCAGGGGACCAGAGAGAGGAGCCTACAGTGTCCGGATCTAGCTGCAAACTCATCTTCCCRGGCTCTGCTATGAGTAAGTACTGTTTCTTTAAATAGTGGCAAGAGTTTGTGTTTGAAAAKAATATGATAAATTGCCTGACTGATTCATGTAGCCTCATGGGATTTTAATTCTAGTCGAAAATGTTATGTTTTTTTTGATTGGGTGTGTTTATCAAGGGATTCAGGAAGACCTGTGAGGGCCCCAATCCAAATTATAAGCTGAGGGAAAATTGTGCCTCAAAGGTCAAGATGGTGATGCAATTTTTGAACTACATGGCCAAGAATGAGACCTACCAGTACTCTCTCATTTTCCTGACAGACCATGACAAAATAAGGCAGTAAGCAGAGTTCTTTCTTTCTCTTTAGTCTCATAAGCATTCATTAACAAAACAGTATTTGATTGTATGATTTTTGTGTTTTTTTTTTTTTTAGATGTGTTCAATTCCTCCAGAAAAACAAGGCAATCACCACAGTCAACCACTACACCTTGACTATTGGTGCATTTCTTAAATATACCGAGGAGACCCCTCCAGCCGGCTGACCGTAAACCAATGGAAGGGGATCAACCGGTTGATGAAGGGCATTAACAAGTCCATGAGACGACCAGTTTCCCTTCACCACGTAAAGGTGAAGGACAACAAGGAAGGCAAGGTGGTGTCCAAAAAGAGCCTGCTGGAGTGCCAGTCTCTTGCCAAGGCAAAAATCCTTCAAGTGCTGAGTAAGTTTTTCTCAATCTGTGATGTCACTGTTTTTACACACTTATAGACATCAGATGTATAGAGTGCATTATGGAGTAGGATTATGAAGCTGCCTTTTTTTATTTTCATATTCCCACAAACATTGGAAGAAACAAGGACACAGAGGAATCAGTACCGGTTTTATGGGTACCTGTGTGCCTACTTTACCTCCATACACGGCCACAGACCAGGCCCGTCTAAAAACATGTTGGTGGAGGAGGCAAAATGTGACCAGTCTGGGGTGTATCTGATCAATGTAAGTATATAAAATCACCAGACTGTGTTTGTTTGTTTGCTTGGTTGGTTATTTTTGGAAACAATTGCAGTCGCCGGAGCGTAATGTGTATTTTTGTGTGGTTTTTTTCTGTTCAATTTCTATTAGGTGGGGAACACAAAACTAATCGAGAGTATGGCTTGGTCCAGATGTCGCTGACGAAGTAGGAGTAGAGTTGGTTTTCAGACTTCCTGAAATTCAAACACTGTCTCTCAGGGGGAAAGAAGGCCCAGCACTTATTTTTCAATCCCACAAATACTCAGCTGAAGAACCTGCCTGCCTACCTGAGGGAGGTGTGGAAGATGGGTCTGCCCGAAAGTCCTTCCTTCACTGACCTGCGGACCTCCATTGTCACTCATGTAGGTCAGATAAGATAGGAATCTAATTATTGTAAGATCCTATTCCACTGTTGTCTGAAGTAATATCAGTAATATCATATCTTAGTGTGTGTGTCTTACAGGTCAAAAAACATGCTCCCGAAGATTGACAGGGAAAGGGTGGCCAACTTCATGTGCCACAACATCCAGACGGCAGACAAATTTTATGCCATCAATTTAAATCCATCCCAAGGCAATGAAACCAGGGCACTCTGAGGCTGCACTGAAGGGTGAAGATATAACAGCAGAAGGTGAGARAGGACGCCTCCCTCTCCGAGGGGAGCACCACCCCTGAAGAGACCAAGGTGATGTACCAGGAGTCTGGCACATCCGCCAGGGACTCGGAGGAGGAGGAAGAGGATGAAGATGAGGAACAGACGGCCAGACAACCTCCAGTAAGATCAGCTATTCTGACAGGACACATTCGATTATCAAAATGTACTTGTAAACTATGTAACAGTCAAGTGTGAATTTTGAGATAGATCTAATTTCTTGTGTTTGCTCTGTCAGAAGACACCCTCCAAGGTGACCAAGCCTCAGCTGGAACTTACCCCAAAGAGGAAGCAGACGATCCTCAGGCCCCGCATGGTGGTGGCCGTCAGCCCCCTGCTAGTCTCACCCTTCAAAATGAACAGCAATTCGGCCCTCAACTCCCCCATTGTCACATTGCAAGGCATGCATCATCTGAATTGAAACAGTCAGACTCAAAAAAGCCATTGCCTCAAGGAGGATAAAGCTGCAGGAGAAGGTGCACAAGGAAAGAGGGGAGCCCTGATGCAGCTAGAAGGAAGTGGAGCCGACCAACAATGAGACTTCCTCTTCCCAAAGACTCTTAAAAACTGTTAGACTGTCTCACATTTACACTGTTCTGATTTTGTTTGGTGTGGTTTTCTATTTTGGTGTGTGCTTGTTCAGATTTCAAAAGTGTAAAATTTGTATAATTTAGTCTAACTGTCTGTTCGATTTTCTATTTCTGTGTGATTCTTTATAATGTCAAGGTTTGTGCTGTTTTATTAAATAATTATTTGAGGTATTCTTTGTGCTTTTTTTTAAGGTTTGGATTTGGACTGCGTCACTTAATTTGTAAGTGTTGAACCTTCACTGTGTTTACTGTCTTTCAAGGTTGGAAAAAACAGTTCGGATTTATTGGCATGGGAAACATATGTTAACATTGCCAAAGCAAGTGAAGTAGATAATAAACAATTAAGACCTGTAGTCTGTATTCCTGCTGTTCTGGAAGCACAATTTGTACTAGAAACTTACACAAACAGGCTGAAATCATCACAGAGGGAAACAAATGGCATCAACCTAGTCTCTAAGCCGTGCCGAGTTCAACGAGATGCCCCACTTGACCATAGCTCACTGTATGTCCAAATACCTCCTTTTTGTTCGCGCGTTTAGCCCAGTAATCCAAATTCATGAGGCGCAATCACTGGGTCCAGATAAAGTTCCATTACAGTCCATAGAAACATGTCAAACAATGTATAGAATCAATCTTTAGGATGTTTTTAACAAATCTTCAATAATGTTCCAACCGGAGAATTCCTTTGTCTTCAAAAATGAAATGGAACTCAAGCTAATTGTCACGTGAACGCTCATGGCACACTGGGAGAGACCTTACTCAAACCCCTCTCATTCGCCCCCACTTCACAGTAGAAGCCTCAAACAAGGTTCTAAAGACAGTTGACATCTGGTGGAAGCCTTAGGAGGTGCAATATGACCCTATTTCCACTGTATCTTGGATAAGCAAAGAGTTGAAAAACTACAAACCTCAGATTTCCCACTTCCTGGTTGGATTTTCTTCTCAGGTTTTTGCCTGCCATATGAGTTCTGTTATACTCAGACATCATTCAAACAGTTTTAGAAATTTCCGAGTGTTCTCTATCCAAATATACTAATAATATGCATATCCTAGCATCTGGGCCTGAGTAGCAGGCAGTTTACTCTGGGCACGCTTTTCATCCGGACGTGAAAATACTGCCCCCTACCCCAAAGAAGTTAAATTGGGGTCAAAGGGACTGTTTCGAAGGGCTAAAAAGGTGACAWCTTTACAAAACTTCATATGTGTGATTAGGCAACCCTCATGAACTGTAAATCAGTCATTTCTCCCATCAGATGTCCAAGAAAAAATCACACGCACACACAGCAAGGATGGAGTAACACAGTGTGGGGCTAAAAGACACACAGAGCCTGCAATAGTTACCTGCGTTTGAACAATCAAAGAACCGTCAAACCTAGAGCTCTGAAACTTTAGAAACCTGTTCTAGAGCTTAAGTGGATAGTGCACGGCAGAAATCAACACCAAGCGAGCGATGGAAAGGAACCACTATCAGTGCCCGGCTATCCCGAGTTCAACTGGCCAGTCAATTGGGCATTTCTGCAGTATATTAGAGCATGTCAAATTCATGATGGTAAATGCCCATGGACATTACATTCGCAATAAGTTTAAACAGTGATAAACCATCACCAAATTGACATGCTGAAATCAACACTAACGAGCGATGGAGAGAAACCACTATCACTGCCCGACCATCCCGAGTTCAATTGCCCAGTCAATTGGGCATTTCTGCAGTATATTAGAGCATGTCAAATTCGTGATGGTAAATGCCCATTGAAAGACATTGCAAATGGACAGCCGTGCACCTGGTGATCGGAACGGGTTACCAGGAGCACATTTTTTAAATGGTTTGTAATGCCTTTAGGGGGGTGCAAGGGGTCCACGGCTGGGTAGGGAGCACCCCCACCCATGCCCACCCTGGTCATTTTGGACGTTTTTCCAAAAATCTTTTTAAAAACGACAGAGTCCCACTTCTCTCTCATCAAACATGACAAATAGACCATCTAGGTTGATTCAGGGCTTGACATAGTGATATATATCATTTGGTCAGTATAAATGCCATATGGACATGGTTCACTGACTTTTGGGTTTGGAAGCCGACTTCCTATTATCATATATGGCAAATGGACATAACATCCTGATTTGGCACTTTCAATACTTATATATGGCATTTGGACATTTCTTATGCCATTTGGACATGGTTCACTGACTTTTGGGTTCGGAAACCGACTTCCTATGATCATATATGGCAAATGGACATAACATCCTGATTTGSCACTTTCATTACTTATATATGACATTTGGACATTTCTTATGCMATTTGGCCATGGTTCACTGACTTTTGACTGTCTATGGTCAAATATTGCAAATGGACAAAACATGAGCCTTATGGACAACTCAATAAAATAAGACAAAGGTATGTTCATACAGTTGTTATATATGTATAATTGACAAAAAAATTAAAGAATTTCGAAAAACTGTCCAGAATGCACTTTTTTAGAGGGTGATGAATTTTTWAAAAAGAAAAAAAAAGAAAGAAAAAAAATTTGACCTTTGGGTCTTGACTTTATGTCCATTAGCAATATGAACATTTACGGAGGGATTTTTGCTGTATGACACTTGGCATTTGCCATATGCCAGTTGCCATAAGCTTTGAATGAATTTGCGTCCATTTGAGTGGTTTTTGTGTATATTCGTGTATATGTTTCGCCCAATGGCAATAAGATGCCATAAATGTTTGTCTATTTCATGGGAGTCTTCCCTTACCCCAGTAAAAGCCCTGATGGAGGCAGTGGAGGGTATTTGTGACCCCAAAGTGTCCAGTCCCCACCCCCCCATGAGTGCTCTAGGGCACAGCGTCCYGCGGTGCTTTAGGGACCACAACCTGCCACCTCTCCTCTCCCGTAGCTGGCTCCTTCCATGCCTGCAGTAGCACGCCATCATCCAGCCGTAGTCTCTCAGACTTTGACCACTAAGCTCTCACTCACGGCCCTCTCTCTGCTCACAGTGGCGGCACCTGTCTGAAGTACAGGGCTGACGGGACCTGGCGTCGGCGTCGGAGTGGCGTRCCCCTGCCCTGTGCACCACTGCGAAGTCATACGGCTGAAGCTGCTCCAACCAGCGTGCAACCTGCCCATCTGGCTCTTTGAAAGACATGAGCCACTATAGAGCAGAGTGGTCAGTCCTTACAATAAAGGACAGGCCACTCAGGTAGTACTTGAAGTGTTTGACGGAAGCCACAACAGCCAGGAGCTCCCGCCGGGTGACACAGTAGCGGTGCTCATGTTTGTTGAATGTTTTGCTGATGTACGCCACCACTCTCTCCCCCTCTGGCCCCACCTGTGCCAGCACCCCACCCATGCTCACATTGCTCGCGTCCGTGTCCAGACCATTGGACAAGGGAGTGTGTTGCGTGCATTCTGTAACGACACAGCACGAATGAGTTCATTCATTTCAGCCACTCATGCAGGCTTTTCTGGCTCTGGGCTGCTCTGCCCCCCAGCACGCACTGTTTTTGTCTCCCTGCACCCCCACCRAAGCCCCATCTGAAGCTCCAGCCCACATGAGCTCCCTCTCCAAAGCCATCTCCAAGGCTATCTGCAATGACTCGGATGAGCCAGCTGGGTCTGTATGCGTAGCTCAGTAGGTGAGAGCGCTTGTATGAACTGGTGGGGGTCGCATGAGAGTATATGCCTGCCGAGAGAGGCTCTCAATGTCATTAGCTAGCACACTAGCACCCGTAGTGGCTCTCCAGGCTGCCTGCGTCTATTACTCAGTTCGGAACGCAGCGGCCAGGGGTGTACACACTGTCCAAAGTGTCTCCTCAATGCTCCCACTAAAGCCCCATAATCACGTCTGTTCTCGGGCTAATCAATATAAAACAGGACAGAGCATGCCATATCTTCATTCGACCACTCCCCAAAATGAGCTAACAGTTCAAACTGAGCATGAAAAGCTTCCCAAGCCGCCTTACCGGAGTACTTCAGGGTCTTAACAGATACAGACGCAATCGGGGACTCGGCGCCACCATGTTTGTTTACATCCTGAGCACCAGATTCCTTGCTCCGCAGTGTCGACGTCACCCYTTCGGTCCGCCCACCAGAATGCGTGCAAAGCACAGTCGACGAAGCACTCATGCCCGCTTCAGCCGCCATCATTCTAGCGGTCACCCTCAAGCGACCTATGTACTTCGATGCCCTGGCAATCTCCTCGGCCAGATCCTCCGACATCCATGCATACGCACCTCCTTGGCCATAATCGTCCCCTACCTCCACCTTCTCTCAAAGCATTTTCAACCCCCGTTCTCACTTACGTTAGCTAGCCACGGTTGCCAGCTAGCTAGCTGGCTAACTTTTATCTACGTTTTTACTTCTAACACCAATGTAATGACTTGACTAGATCATAAAGGAACAATTGTCCCGAAAGAGGATGGAGTTTACGAATTCACGGTTTATTAACCCAACTCCACACAGGCTACTGTTTGGCCGTAGCCCATGCCAAATAAAAGAAGGATACCCGTATAAAACAACCAATGGCCATCTCTTGTGAAGACCAGACGTAAGAGAGAGAACAATGGCTAAACATGGCCTTAGACTTGCAATGCTCCAACCCCCTCCCAAGAACATTCCAAGAACATTCAAGGCATTCCCGTGGTTGGGTTGCAGATAGCAGGTTGATTGGCATGTCGGACCCTTGCGAACACTGGGTACTGGTAAGTACAACAAAACCAACGAACAGCATAACACACAGCTGTCTGTGCAGGTTGCTACAATATATATTGCACCTCACGCAACGCGCATCAACACTGCCTGGTTGGGGAGAGCTGTGCGCACTGTGATTGAAGTGAAGTTACATTTTTAGTAGCACTGCACACAGGCAAATCTGTTGGTCTAATTCACTCGTAAATCTACTAAAGTGAGCCATAGTCCTTGTGTTTCTTGGCTATTTACGTTGGTTTGTTCACAAGCTAGGTTGTTTTTCAACGTTTGAATGTATGCTTCAACGAAGACACATCGGCTAATAGTCAGATTCTCATATCTCACAAGCAGGCACACGGTAACCTCTTGCCCCTAAAGGGGCAGCTGAGCATTTGTCTCATTTGTTTTATTTTGGTTAAAAGACTCGTCACAAAAAATCTAATAAAATTGAGCAATATACCACCACTTCTTATTAGTAATGTTTTAGAAACATTACAAAGCATGCTCATCCATTTTTTGTTTTTGGTGTAATTATGGCGAAAATATATTTGGGCTTGCAAAAAATCTGAGTGACTGGTAGATTTTTAAATCTACCACAGGGGCTGGTGGAAACAACAAGTTAGTTTCAAGCCCTGAACTGAAGTTTGAGTTTTGAAGTATAATATGGTCTGAGAAGAACAATATTGACAATATGCTGTGATAATGTATTAAGCCTGCCTACTGCACAAACCTTATTTATACAGAACTGTTTAAATCAGATCAAATAAAATGTTGTTTGTCACATACACATGGTTAGCAGATGTCAATGCGAGTATAGCGAAATGCTTGTACTTCTGGTTCTGACAGTGCAGTAATATCTAACAAGTAATCTAACAATTCCCCAACAACTACCTAATACTCACAAATCTAAAAGGGGTGAATGAGAATATGTACATATAAATATATGGATGAGCGATGGCCGAGCGGCATAGGCAAGGTGCAATAGATGCTATAAAATACAGTATATACATAGGATATGAGTAATGTAAGATATGAACATTTATTAAAGTGCCATTATTTAAAGTGGCGTTGTTTAAAGTGAATAGTGATCCATTTGTTAAAGTGACTAGTGATCAATTTTTTAAAGTGGCCAGTGATTTGGTCTCCATGTAGTCAGCAGCCTCTCTGAGTTAGTGATTGCTGTTTAGCAGTCTGATGGCCTTGAGATAGAAGCTGTTCTTCAGTCTCTCGGTCCCAGCTTTGATGCACCTGTACTGACCTCGTCTTCTGGATGGTAGCAGTGTGATTATGCAGTGACTTGAGTGGTTGTTGTCTTTGATTATATTTTTTGCCTTCCTGTGACATCGGGTGCTAGAGGTTGTTTTCCTGACAACACACTCCTAGTGCCCTCACCTCCTCCCTGTAGGCTGTCTCGTTGTTGTTGGTAATCAAGCCCAATACTGTTGTGTCGTCTGCAAACTTGATGATTGAGTTAGAGGCGTGCATTCCCACACAGTCGTGGGTGAACAGGGAGTACAGGAGGGGGCTGAGCACACACCCTTGTGGGGCCCCAGTGTTGAGGGCCAGCGAGATGGAGATGTTGTTTCCTACCTTCATCACCTGGGGGGGAGGCCCGTCAGAAAGTCCAGGACCCAATTGCACAGGGAGGGGTTGAGGCCCAGGGCCTCCAACTTGATGATGAGCTTGGAGGGTACTATGGTGTTGAATGCTGAGCTGTAGTCAATGAACAGCATTCTTACATAGGTATTCCTCTTGTCCAGATGGGATAGGGCAGTGTGCAGTGTAATGGCGATTGCATCGTCTGTGGACCTGTTAGGGCGCTACGCAAACTAAAGTGGGTTTAGGATGGCCGGTAAGGTGGAGGTGATGTGATCCTTGACTAGTCTCTCAAAGCACTTCATGATGACAGAAGTGAGTGCTATGGGGTGGTAGTTATTTAGTTCAGTTATCTTTGCCTTCTTGGGTACAGGAAAATGGTAGCCATCTTGAAGCATGTGGGGACAGCAGACTGGGATAGGGAGCGATTGCATATGTCTGTAAAAACACCAGCCAGCTGGTCTGCGCATGCTCTGAGGACGCGGCTAGGGATGCCGTCTGGGCCAGCAGCCTTGCGAGGGTTAACACGTTTAAATGTCTCACTCAGGTCGGCCACAGAGAAGGAGAGGGGGGGGGGGGCGCAGTTCCTGTTAGCGGGCCGCGACGGTGGCACTGTATTATCCTCAAAGTGGGCAAAGAAGGTGTTTAGTTTTTATGGAAGTGTGATGTCAATGTCCGTGATGTGGCTGGTTTTCTTTTTGTAGTCCATGATTTCCTGTAGACCTTGCCACATACATCTCGCGTCTGAGCCGTTGAATTGTGACTCCACTTTGTACCTGTACCGGCATTTCGCTTTTTTGATTGCCATGCAGAGGGAATATCTACACTGTTTATATTCAGCCATATTCCCAGACCTCTTTCCATGGTTAAATGCGGAGATTCGCGCTTTCAGTTTTGCGCGAATGCCGCCATCCATCCACAGTTTCTGGTTAGGGTAGGTTTTAATAGGCACAGTGGGTAAAACATCTCCAATGCACTTCCTTATAAATTCAATCACAGAGTCAGCGTATAGATCGATGTTATTCTCTGAGGCTGACCAGAACATATCCCAGTCCGCGTGATCAAAACAATCTTGAAGCGTGAATTCCGATTGGTCAGACCAGCGTTGAATGGTTCTAGTCACTGGTACATCCTGTTTGAGTTTCTGCCAATAAGACAGTAGGAGCAAGATGGTCTCATGGTCTGATTTGCCGAAGGGAGGGTGGGATAGGGCTTTGTATGCATCGCAGAAGTTAGAGTAGCAGTGGTAAAGTGTATTACCCCCGCGCGTAGTGCAATTTATATGCTGATAGAATTTAGGTAGCCTTGTTCTCAAATTTGCTTTGTTCAAATCCCCACCTACAATAAATGAAGCCTCAGGGTATATGGTTTCCAGTTTACATAGAGTCCAGTGAAGTTCCTTGAGGGTGTCTGCTTGAGGTGGAA
This sequence comes from Salvelinus sp. IW2-2015, assembly GCF_002910315.2. Classification (NCBI taxonomy): domain Eukaryota; kingdom Metazoa; phylum Chordata; class Actinopteri; order Salmoniformes; family Salmonidae; genus Salvelinus; species Salvelinus sp. IW2-2015. The sequence goes on along the minus strand of NC_036854.1, from coordinate 53,462,027 downwards.
TGTACACAGCTGTAACGGCAGCCTTCCCTCTCTTCACGAGAAGAGAGGGTGTAACAGGGATCGGACCAACACGCAGCGTAGCCAGTGCTCAACATGTTTAATAAAAYGATAAACAGTGAACACTTAACACGATACAAAATAACAAATGTGGCAAACCGATACAGCCCTATSTGGTGCAGAGAAAACACAAAGACAGGAAACAACCACCCACAAACCCCAACACAAAACAAGCCATCTATATATGATTCCCAATCAGAGACAACACAAAACACCTGCCTCTGATTGAGAACCATATTAGGCCAAACATAGAAACAGACAAACTAGACACACAACATAGAATGCCCACCCAGCTCACGTCCTGACCAACACTAAAACAAGCAAAACACACAAGAACTATGGTCAGAACGTGACAACAGCTGTGACGATAACTGACGAGAATTCACTTGGAAGGTAATATGGCCGGAATTTGATTGTGAGGAATTCTAAGTCGGGTGAGCAGAAGGACTTGAGTTCCTGTATGTTGTTATGATTACACCATGAGTCGTTAATCATGAAGCATACACCCCCTCCCTTTCTCTTCCCAAAGAGGTGTTTACCTCTGTCGGCGCGATGCATGGAGAAGCCCGATAGCTGAACCGATTCCAACAAGATATCCCAGGAGAGCCATGTTTCCATGAAACAGAGAACGTTACAATCTCTGATGTCTCTCTGGACGGCAACCCTTGCTTGAATTTCGTCTACCTTGCCAAAAGAACGGGACATTGGCGAGTAGTATACTCAAGTGGTGGGCGATGTGCACGTCTACAGAGCCTGACCAGGAGGCGCTCAGTCTGCCCCTTCTGCGGCGCCGTTGTCTTGGGTCGGCTTCTGGGATTAGATCCATTGTCCTGGGTGGTGGTTCAAACAGAGGATCCACTTCGGGAAAGTCGTATTCCTGGTCGTAATGTTGGTAAGTTGACGTCGCTCTTATTGTCTCGCCCTGACCTTAGAGAGCCTTTTTTATGTCTCTATTTGGTTTGGTCAGGGTGTGATTTGGGTGGGCATTCTATGTTCTTTATTTCTATGATTTGTGTTTCTATGTTTTGGCCGGGTATGGTTCTCAATCAGGGACAGCATGTCTTGCCACCTTAGGTTGTGGGATGTTGTTTTTGTTAGCTCTGTGTAGCATTCAAGACGTTACGTTCATTGTTCTTTTGTTGTTTTATTTGTTGTTATTTTTTTTAAATAAAGAAGCATGAACACGTACAATGTTGGTCTTGGTCTTCTTCCGACGAGCGTGACACTTATATCCAGTAGTTCTTCCCGGCTGTATGTAATAAGACTTAAGATTTCTTGGCATAACAATGTAATAAATAATACATTAAAAAAACTAAACGCTGCATAGTTTCCTAAGGACTCGAAGGTTAATGTTACATTATTTAAGTCATGTTTTTTTAAATCTGAGCAGTAGATCTCAGAAAAGGTTGGTGACCACTGGCCTAAGGGATTTCCGTATCGCCCCTATGCTACACCACTGCTGTCTTCCTTTCCTACAAGCGTTTATTCAAGTTGGATAATCTTTGGATGCCGACAGAAGTCGCACCATTGGAAGACATACACTGCAGCTTGGACTGTAGCCTACAAAAGCTTAGTATTCATGCTCTTTTCCTGTGATCCATCAAACACATTTAGTGTGCCATCATAGTGGCCTCTGACTTGTGGTCAGACTCGTTGAGGTGGAACAAACTTACATTTGTTTTTTCTATTCTGATTTGAATGTCATTGAGAAAACAGAAAGGTGTCAAATATTTTTTTTGCAAACATGCTTTCTTAATTTAAAAGTAATCCTACAAGAAGTCATCTAGTTTTCAAAAGTATCTTTAATCTGATTACAATATTTTTTCTGGTAACATAACGGATTACAGTTACAGKTTTTTTTATCCATTACTCCCCAACCGTGCCTATCAGAATGTGTTTGTGGTTGTCATTCACTATCGCCTTAGTGGCCTAGGTTTTGGTATGGGACGACCACGACAACATTTCACTAGTGGTACTCTACTTTTACTCCAATTCACTATAAGTGACTTGAACTCTACTATGTTTTACAATGGTGCCTCAAATGCTCATTTGATGTGCCAAGTGTGCCAAAAACAATTGCAACCTTAGACATCAGATGTATTAAATGTTTGTTTCAACTACGGGAGATGAACATGTAGGTGGTAACTGGGGTTTCCTGGACCAGATCGCCAGCCTTCAGTGGGTCTGTGATAATATCAAGGACATTGTGGGAGACCAGTCACCATCTTTGGACAATCTGCTGGGAGTATCAGTACCTCCATTCTGGTAGGTATGAAAGAGACAATGTGACACAGCAGTGAGATGGTCAGGTGCAGAACAGGTGTGGTTGTCACCAAAACTAAAGATTGTAGCATTTTTTTGACCCAATGGCTCTATCTATCACCTGACAGGTGTTGTCTCCATTGGCTGAGGGCCTGTTTCACAGAGCCATCGCTATGAGTGGAGTGGCACCACTGGTGGCCCATTACATCAACAACCCACTGGCCAACTCCAAGGTACCTATCTTCCCACGAATATCTAACCGAATGGCCAGGTCCACGCCTCCCCTGTCCCCATTTTTTAAATTTTATTTTATCTCACCTTTATTTAAACCAGGTAGGCTAGTTGAGAACAAGTTCTCATTTACAACTGCGACCTGGCCAAGATAAAGCAAAACAGTTTGACACATATAACAACACAGAGTTACACATGGAATAAACAAACATACAGGCAATAATACAGTAGGAAAAGTCTATATACASTGTGTGCAAATGAGGTAAGATAAGGGAGGTAAGGCAATAAATAGGCCATGGTGGCAAAGTAATTACAATATAGCAATTAAACACTGGAGTGATAGATGCTTAAAGTTAGTGAGGAAGATATGAGTTTCCAGCTTCAGTGATTTTTGCAGTTCGTTCCAGTCATTGGCAGCAGAGAACTGGAAGGAAAGACGGCCAAAGGCTTTGGGGGTGACCAGTGAAATATACCTGCTGGAGCGCGTGCTACGGGTGGGTGCTGCTATGGTGACCAGTGAGCTGAGATAAGGCAGGGCTTTACCTAGCAAAGACTTGTAGAAGACGTGGAGCCAGTGGGTTTGGCGACTGGTATGAAGCGAGGGCCAGCCAACGAGAGCGTACAGGTCACAGTGGTGGGTAGTATATGGGGCTTTGGTGACAAAACGGATGACACTGTGATAGACTGCATCCAGTTTGTTGAGTAGAGTGTTGGAGGCTATTTTGTAAATGACATCGCCGAATCGAGGATCGGTAGGATGGTCAGTTTTATGAGAGTATGTTTGGCAGCATGAGTGAAGGATGCTTTGTTGCGAAATAGGAAGCCGATTCTAGATTTAATTTTGGATTGGAGATGCTTAATGTGAGTCTGGAAGGAGAGTTTACAGTCTAACCAGACACCTAGGTATTTGTAGTTGTCCACATATTCTAAGTCAGAACCGTCCAGAGTAGTGATGCTGGATGGGCAGGCAGGTGTGGCCAGCAATCGGTTGAAGAGCATGCATTTAGTTTTACTTGCATTTAAGAGCAGTTGGAGGCCACAGAAGGAGAGTAGTATGGCATTGAAGCTTGTCTGGAGGTTAGTTAACACAGTGTCCAAGGAAGGGCCAGAAGTATGTTACAAAACTGGTTACAATATGAATAACATGATAGGCCTGAGTATGATCTGAAAGAGTAACCAGTCTTTCTCTGAAAGGGTATATTGGCAGGTGAATTCCTATCCCCTTCCAGATGATAGCCAATCGGACAGAGTGTGATGACAGCACTACTTAGAAGATTGTGCAGTGCATCAGAGGGAAACCCCAATAAAAAAGTAAGGTGATCTCTCTCACGCTTTTTTGGTTGCTACATGATTCCATATGTGTCATTTCATAGTTTTGATGTCTTCACTATTATTCTACAATGTAGAAAATAGTGAAAATAAAGAAAAACCCTTCGATAAGTAGGTGTGTCCAATCTTTTGACTGGTAATGTATATACTGTATATAGGGCTGTTTACACCAGCAGTCATGAGTCATGAAGGCAGTCAAATTCCACATGACCGTTTAGTCTTGGTAATTAGGCTTCTCCAAGCTCTGATGCTGCTGATGGTCATTAGTAGCCTACCAACTTGATAAATGCCTGGTACTCAGCACTCTATTGTCCCTCTAATCAATCTGACATCAATGCAAATGTAATTGAAAATCTAATCAAACACTTCACGAGAGCCCATGAGCTAATATTGTACCACATTTCTATAGGCTATGCAACTGGGAGACAAAACAGATTGACGGCCGCTAATAAAAAGACGAGGTTCCCCGTCAGCTTTCTATAGGCTAGGCCTACTATATTTATTTCTCCACTTTCCTAATATTAAGCACATTGCTTATATTTACAACAGGAGTATAGCCTATCTGGCTGGCATGACAATAAACCACAGGGAAAAGCGCCCTCCATTCGTTTTTTAAGTGCATAGATGACATGTCTTTTTTCCCGCTGCCCCTGTTTCGATACAGGTGCATGATAATGGTCCATTCTAAATCGAAACAAATGTCACACATATATATTATTTAGTATATGTAAAGACAATAATAAATCAAGAATAGGCTAATGGGTGAAAATATTACCCTGTCACTTGTGAATTACAGTTGAAGTCGGAAGTTTACATACACCTTAGYCAAATACATTTAGACTCCGTTTTTCACAATTCCTGACATTTAATCAGAGTAAATAATCCCTGTCTTAGGTCAATTAGGATCACCACTTAATTTCAAGAATGTGAAATGTCAGAATAATAGTAGAGATAATAATTTATTTCAGCTTTTATTTCTTTCAATACACATTCCCAGTGGGTCAGAAGTTTACATGCACTCAATTAGTATTTGCTAGCATTGCCTTTACATTGTTTAACTTGGGTCAAATGTTTCAGATAGCCTTCCACAAGCTTCCCCCAATAAGTTGGGTGAATTTTGGCCCATTAATCCTGACAGAGCTGGTGTAACTGAGTCAGGTTTGTAGGCCTCCTTGCTCACACACGCTTTTTCAGATCTGACCACAGTTTTCCATTGGATTGAGGTCAGGGCTTTGTGATGGCCACTCCAAAACCTTGACTTTGTTGTCCTTAAGCCATTTTGCCACAACGTTGGAAGTATGCTTGGGGGCATTGTCCGTTTGGAAGACCCATTTGTGACCAAGATTTAACTTCCTGACTGATGTCTAGAGATGTTGCTTTAATATATCCACATCATTTTCCTACCTCATGATGCCATCTATTTTGTGAAGTGCACCAGTCCGTCCTGCAGCAAAGCACCCCACAACATGATGCTGCCACCCCCGTGCTTCATGGTTGGGATGGTGTTCTTCAGCTTGCAAGCCTCCCTCTTTTTCCTCCAAACATAACGATGGTCATTATGGCCAAACAGTTCTATTTTTGTTTCATCAGACCAGAGGACATTTATTTTGTCCCCATGTGCAGTTGCAAACCATAGTCTGGCTTTTTTATGGAGGTTTTGGAGCAGTGGCTTTTTCCTTGCTGAGCGGCCTTTCAGGTTATATCRATATACGATATAGGACTCGTTTTACTGTGGATATAGATACTTTTGTACCTGTTTCCTCAAGCATCTTCACAAGGTACTTTGCTGTTGTTCTGGGATTGATTTGCGCTTTTCGCACCAAAGTACGTTCATCTCTAAGAGACAGAACGCGTCTCCTTCCTGAGCGGTATGACGGCTGCCTGGTCCCATGGTGTTTATACTTGCGTACTATCGTTTGTACAGATGAACGTGGTACCTTCAGCCATTTGGAAATTGCTCCCAAGGATGAACCAGACTTGTGGAGGTCTACAATTTCTATCTGAGGTCTTGGCTGATTTCTTTAGATTTTCCCATGATGTCAAGCAAAGAGTCACTGAGTTTGAAGGTAGGCCTTGAAATACATCCACAGGTACACCTCCAATTGACTCAAATGATGTCAATTAGCCTATCAGAAGCTTCTAACGCCATAACATCATTTTCTGGAATTGTCCAAGCTGTTTAAAGGGACAGTCAACTTAATGCATGTAAACTTCTGACCCACTGGAATTGTGATACAGTGAATTATAAGTGAAATAATCTGTATGTATACAATTGTTGGAAAAGTTACTTGTGTCATGCACAAAGTAGATGTCCTAACCGACTTGCCAGAACTATAGTTTGTTATCAAGAAATGTGTGGAGTGGTTGAAAAATGAGTTTTAATGACTCCAACCTAAGTGTATGTAAACTTCCGTCTTCAACWGTATATATTATCACTTATGAATGATGCCCAGCATAACAAACAATGCCTTTTTTTGCGACTTTTTCGAATCATAGTCGCATACCTCATGTAGCCTATATGTTTTAATAATGTTTGTATCACAACTAAAATGGCCAAATAACTTCTTAAAATGAAGCACATTAATCCACTTTACAAAGGGTGTAGTGCCTAACTGGCAAATATAAGCAGCACATGAGTGTCAAGTTTGGGGAAGCTAATTTTCACCATAGAAATTCACCTTTATAATAAAAGCATTACATGCGTAATTGCATTTGCGGTCACTTTTGAGAATGGTGTTTTCCGCTAATGGAACAATCGCGCTTCTAGGCTACTACCATAAGACTGCCAAGCCATAAGCCTACTGAACAATTAATAAAATCCCCCCCCCCTACCTTTTGTACACTGCTGCTACTCGCTGTTCATTATCTATGCATAGTCACTTCACCCCCACCTACATGTACAAATGACCTCAACCTACCTGTACCCCCGCACACTGACTCGGTACCGGTGCTCCCTGTATATAGCCTCGTTATTCTTATTGTGTTACTTTTTATTATTACTTTTTATTTAGTCTACTTGGTAGATATTTTATGAACTCTTCTTGAACTGCACTGTTGGTTAAGAGTTAAGAGCTTGTAAGTAAACATTTCACGGTAAAGTCTACACTTGTTGTATTCAGCGCATGTGACAAATACAGTTTGATGTGATGTGATTTGAATTGTGCTCATTGCTGCGCTTATAATGTGAAGAAATAGCTTTATAGTTGATCAATATTTTAAGCTAAACGTTCTGATCTGTTTCGTCAGCCACATTACAAATTAAACGTTTTTGGGATGCTCGTGGTTGTATTAAGTTGTGATCTATCGCATCTCACAACTGTTCCAGACTATGTTTGGAATATTTATTTATCGCACAGAATAGAATAGGTCGACTTTTGTACTATGCTGGATATAGGGCAATGAAAATCAGTATTCCTATTGTAATACTCAGTCCCATCCAAAAGTTGGCTTTAATTTCTGTCCACCAATTGGTTACATCTGCCCATTTATCTTCTATGGCTCTTACTACTTTGTTTACTGGTTCAACGATTAAATCGTTAGCCGCTTTGGTTATGCCTGTGGTAAAACCTCCCCAGGCTTTTACTAGCCAATTTCCTCCTAGGCCATTTGTTGTTGTAGTATCCTCATCTCTATACCACATTATTCCGTCGGCTCTTTCAGCCCAGAACTGTTTTTCAAATATATTGCAGTAATTCTCTTGACCCATGGATTGTAACAAATCCAAGGTTCTTTTAATTATCATACATGCTGTGGAGTTGGTAGAGTTGTCCATTATTTGTTTACATGTGGACATATTCCACATCAGGGTCATGTTATTTTCCCAGTCCGATCCTTTTCCCCATAAATTCTGCCACTGTTCTCCCTTAATGGGCCACATCAGTTTTGTAGCCCATTCCTTATACCCTTCCATCACCCATTTGGCTGCTGCAGGGTTAAGATTGACATAGGCTAGTGCTTTTGCTGTTCGTTATGCCTACTCATCCTGTCATTTGACGAAAAGTAAATGTGGAACATTCTTCCAGTATCTTCAATATGCACCTCGGAATTGGATAAGGACGCGTGCAGTTGCGTCTCGGATGTGTCACTTGTATGTAGCCTGTGAGAAAGACCCRATGACGTGAACAAGAGCCATGTGCGTGAGAGACTTTGGATTGCGCAGCACATTCAGGGAGAAGGGCACAATGCACCACTCCAGGCCGCAAAAGGCATGTTTTTTTTAGGGTGCATTACGGCCACAAAGGGGATGCGGCCGTGAAATTCGAGGCCTTATCAAGTGCTTGTCAAATTTGAATGACAGACTAAGAAGAGCTAATGCCTTTCAAGCGACTTTTTTCAAATCGTTAGAGTTTCACCATGCAGCCTTACAATGTATTAAACATCATAACATATAGCCCGATGTTTGTAGAACAACTACCACTCCCTCAAATCTTTTGGAGAAAATATTTATATTTTATTCAGCTTTGTTCAATTGTATTCTTCATACTATAAAATAAAATAAAATAATGCAATGAAATTATACACAAACCTTGTCTGTTAAATGAACTAGTGTAGCCCACAGCCATTTGGCATAGCCACATCAGTACCTAAAACAAGGACAACTCAGAGTATGCTATTCTTTTCTGAAATAGACTAMATTTTCTTCATATAATGCTTCTTTAGACCTGTCTAAAATAAATAATACATTTATTGTGAAGGTGTAGGCTATATTACATGGATGTATTATACTTTTTTTAAATGGCTTGTAGGCTGTGTGAAAACCAGGAGATGCTAAATGTGTTTATGTTAATTAAAGGTAAATTAGCTTGAGACTGACAGTTATTTGCTTGACAATCACAGGCTGGTGAAATTTCGTTACCGCAGCACCAGTCAAGAAGATACAGACAGCTCAATAGGTATGTTTAGATATGCAGAAATATACATATATTTTTTCCATAGAATAAGCATAATGATAATAGCTCTAGATCACAGGAAAAAGCTGTCTCAGGATTTTTTTAAAGTGCAAAATAAGGAAGGGGGACCTAGCCGCCATCCGGACCACCCCCCAGTCATCCTCACGTACTTTTGCCCCCTCAAATTTTTGTGGTGCTTGACACCTCTTTCTGTTTGTACTAGTGAAATTCTAACAACATCAGTGTACTCAAAATACTTATTTAGAAAAAGTCAAGGACGGAGGGGGACATGCCATAAAAAATGGCACAGATATAACAATTTAAAATTCCCATGCTTACTGGGCTTGTGGCTACTGAAATCTTTACACTAAATTTGAGCTGTGGAGCATGAATGTTGCATCACCAACCCCCGAACCCTCTCTTGCCACTTCGCATTCCATTGCTAATGTAAATAGAAACGTTTATGTACAGTACCAGTCAAACGTTTGGACACAGCTATTCATTCAGGTGTTTTTMTTTATTTGTATTATTTTCTACATTGTAGAATAAGAGTGAAGACACCAAAACTATGAAATAAAACTTTTTTTTTTTAACAAATCAAAATATATTTATATTTGAGATTCTTCAAACTAGCCACCCTTTGCCTTGATGACAGCTTTGCACACTCTTGGCATTCTCCATTTCCCCATTGACATGAAGGCTATGTTTTTTCCCCATCACACATTCAAAGTGTTATTGGCCCTTGCCCTGCGATCCAGTTCTTGGTCCATTCTTGTCAGGGGTTGTAACTTGTTATGGCCTGGCTATAGGCGATATAAAGTAACAAAATCAGATATTTGGAATAAAAAATTACTTCAATGTTACATTTTTTTGATTCATTGAAAATAATATTTTTATTTACAATGTGGAGGAATTTGTAAAACGTTCTGACTAGATGGAGTACAGCTACAACCAGAACTGACTTTTTCATAGCAGGTTAGGAGAATTTACACAGCAGATTTGGATAATTAACGTGGCAGGTTAGGAGGCTTAGGTTAGGGTTATAGGAAAGGTTTAGGGTAAAATGCTCTCCTAACCTGCTACTATAGTCACAACCGTTTGTAGCTGTCCGTTAATCTGTGTGCCAGGGGTTTCCTTTGGCAGTGACGTAACCACTGGTCTGGACTATGCACGTCATTGGATGTAACAACAGAATAGTAGGCCTTCTTTTTGCTTCATAAGTGGGATGCACTGTTAAACGCTACATCCCGAGGGGTTCATGCTGATTGTAAGGAGATTGTGACAACCGGTTAAATGGCATCCAAGAACAAGATGTATGTCAGAAGACGTATACTTAGAATACGGAGGAGGAATGGAGGGAAAAGAGAGGCAGAGGAGGTATAAGAGAGAGAGGGAGGAAGGGGTGAGCTCGAGTCGGTTAAAAATGGCGGAAAAAGGGASATGGTTCGTTAAAGAAGTGTAAGCAGAGTGAACTGAAGACTGGAAGAGAAATGGAAGTGAATGAGGGCGAAGTTTCCGAGGTGGTAGGTGTGGTGAAGTTCTCGTAGCCCGAGGCTTTGAGTCTGTGACAGTAGGAGTGAAGATTTTTGAAAAAGTGGACCCTTGCTTTTAAGTTTTGATGTTTAGTCTTTGCCCGACAAAGTGATGTTAGGATATCAAATCAAATCAAATTGTATTTGTCACATGCGCCGAATACCTTACACCAAAGCAGTTTTAAGAAAATCCCCCAAAAAGTARGAGATAAAAAAAACAAATAATTAAAGAGCAGCAGTAAATAACAATAGCGGGGCTATATACAGGGGGTACCGGTACAGAGTCAATGTGCAGGGGGCACCGGTGTCGAGGTAATTGAGGTAATTATGTACATGTAGGTAGAGTTATTAAAGTGGCTATTCATAGATAATAACAGAGAGTAGCAGCAGTATGGGGTGGTGGGGGGCAATGCAAATAGTCTGGGTAGCCATTTGATTAGCTGTTCAGGAGTCTTATGGCTTGGGCGTAGAAGCTGTTTAGAAGCCTCTTGGACCTAGACTTGGCACTCCGGTACCGCTTGCCATGCTGTAGCAGAGAGAACAGTCTATGACTAGGGAGGCTGGAGTCTTTGACAATTTTTAGGACCTTCCTCTGACACTGCCTGGTATAGAGGTCCTGGATGGCAGGAAGCTTGGCTCCGGTGATGTACTGGGCTACACGCACTACCCTCTGTAGTGCCTTGCGGTCGGAGGCTGAGCAGTTGCCATACCAGGCAGTGATGCGACCCATCAGGATGCTCTCGATGGTGCCGCTGTAAAACCTTTTGAGGATCTGAGGACCCATAGCAAAAATAAATTGTCTCCTGTGGGGAAATAGGTTTTGTCGTGCCCTCTTCACATAGTCCACAATCGTCTCCTTTGTCTTGATCACGTTGAGGGAGAGGTTGTTGTCCTTGCACCACACGGTCAGGTGCCTCCTCCCTATAGGCTGTCTCATCGTTTTCGGTGATCAGGCCTAAAGCTGTTGTGTCATCAGCAAACTTAATGATGGTGTTTGAGTCATGCCTGGCCATGCAGTCATGAGTGAACAGGGAGTACAGGAGGGGACTGAGCACCCACCCCTGAAGGGCCCCTGTGTTGAGGATCAGCGTGGCGGATGTGTTGTTACCTACCCTTACCACCGGCCTGTCAGGAAGTCCTTATATATATATATATATATATATATATATATGTTATCCTGTACGAGCTTTTGTGCTGAATATGTTACGTTGTTACAGGTGTCAAGCATGTGGCAGCAGTGTGTAGGATGGAGGTTCCTAGGTGCGAGAAGTGTGCAGAAGGGCATGAGACAAAGGAATGTGTAGCATTGGGGAAGGTAGTGGCATGTGTTAATTTTAGGGCTGCCCATAGGGTTGGGATCAGAAATGTCCTGTGCGAGAGAGGCCGGTTGAGGTTTCCAGGGTTAGAGTAGTGCAGAAGTTGTCATATGCGAAGGCAGTTAGAAAGTAGAGGAAGATGGGTCAAGGGGGAGGGATCTTAAGAGGAGTGGTGTGAGTATTTGATCTGTACAAGTACAGAGGGTTATTAAACWAACAAGTGATATATATTTCATTTAGATTGATAGGATATTTTTTGCATTTATAGCAATGGTTATCAACTGTACATAAGGGATGGAATGTAAGTCGCAGACAATTGAGGTTGTGGTGGCAGCTGCAGAGAAGTATTTTGGGTGTGCAAGACTTTATGTCAGAATAGTTACAGGGTGTGTTAAGTGGTGAGGTCCCCTCCTTTCAGTCTGTTGGCCTGAGGTAGGACTAAATAGATTTAAATAGTAGAGAAGGGTGGTGTTCTTTTTTATTATTATAAAACAAAATTGTGAGTGTAGTGTTAGATGGTAGGGTATTTGTTTATTCATTTTTTCAAGCAAAGTATGGGGAGTTGTACTCCAGTCTAGTAGGTGGGGGTAATGCAACATTCATTGGATGCCAACCACCGTTAAATCTCATCGAATAAGAAGTAGTAGTAGTCGTAGTAGTAGCAGCAGCAGCCCTTCAATTTGAAAACTGGAGGGCCCTGCAATCTAACGTTATCTAGTTGACGAATTATGTTCGGTGCATATCGGTTATAAAATGTAATTATATAACCAATAAAACTCTAAATATAATATTTGAATTTATCTAAATATGTGATAATACGGCTATCCACTAAAATACGTAAACTGTCGGTGGATTTTTTTTTGTTTTGTTTTGTTTTATTGAATCTGCCGGAGTTGATTTGAACTCCAAGGAGAAAGAAATCTAGCATAGTTTGATGCGTGCTAGCCACTTCCTTGTTCGTCCAAACTGGATTGTTGTGGCAAGCGTAAAGTAATGTCGTTACTAAAAAGTGAAATGTTTTTATTTCTTATTTTCAGCACTTTGGGAATATATTTTTAAAGCCGAGGTGAGCTGCGATTTTCTTCCAAGAAACATTTCCTTTCGAGCAGGAGACATCGGGCCTGCTACACTCAACATGGAATGCAGTTACGAGACACTGCCTAGCTAGCTACAGTTGCTAGCTAGCTCTGGCTAGCTAGATGGCACATCTTTGGAATCTTACAGTCCGGGATTATAATATTTGATTTATTTGTCATTAAATTAATTTCATCGAGGGAAACATTAGATTATGGATTTTTTGGAGATGATGAATGCGATGGATTATCGTTTGTAATAGCTCACTGCTGGTTACTGTCTGACTAGCTAGTTATATTAACTTGCTACTGCTAGTTTGCTAACTAGCCAATTTGTTGCAAATGTTTTGTGTACCAAGGAACATAACACMGAAGACAACCAATGTTACCAAAAGTATATATCACATATTTTTGATAAATGCCTAACTCGGAGGTAATTCGCGAGGGTCGGGGAAGAAGCCCATCGGCACAGAGAAGTGACAGACCGGAGCGACGCAGTAGCGTTAGAACTATAAGCGGTGCTACTCAGCAGCGAGAGAAACACCGGGAGAAGAGGCTGTCGTCTAGTAGAAAGAAACACAGTCACGCTAGGGAGAAAGAACCATGGCATACGGTAGGTGAACGGAGAAGCACTCTCGAAAGAGAAGGTGAACCTCGGACTTTGGTGGAATATGAAGACGTGAGTTCCCAATCAGAACGTTTTTCTGGGAGCCCTTCACCTAAACCAGAACCGCATGCTCGGATTTCGGTCCATCGATTTAGCAAAGTTGTGTTTACAGACATCAACGGACCGACATCCCGAGAGAGATGGTCTCGAAGAGACCGGGATATAGTACATCTCAGGAAGGATGAACAAACCAGTGGTTCATCCGAGAGGAATAGACAAGAGAAGGAACCGAAAAGAAAGGAACGCCAGAGCGGTGAGAGGGACTCTTCGAAATCTCGTGGCGGGCGTAGCCTTAGTGCCACCAAAAACAACCGAGATGGTGCGAGAAACAGTGACAGTGACGGCAAGAAGACGTCTACAACATTGCCGCCCATGTCTTTGGATAAAAGGGAGTCTAAACGGCACAAAAGTAAGTCACGGTCTGAAAAAGAGGCCCTGTCTGCATACAGGGATGCACCACAATCATACCGAGATGACTGTGAAGAACTCGGAGCCTCCAGAAGAAGTCCTGGTTTCAAGGCAGAAAGTCCACATGGGACATCTTATTCCTATGGATACCAGTCTCCCAGTGGTAGTTATAATAAACAGTTTATATGTAGAAGAAGTCCCAGTTATGGGAACAAAAGGCTGTCCCCTAGTTTGACATACTACAGCCGAGATGCTGAGGTCTATGGCGCCTACAACATTTCAAAGTCGCCCAGTTCATACTCAAGCAACAAAAGAAAGCRGTCTCCAATGAGCCCATTCAACAGGCGCAGTTCTCCAAGCTATGGCCGACATAGTCCATTTGAACAGGGAGAACTTGTCTCAAGTCCCTACGGTACCCGTCGGCGATCACGAAGTCCATACCGAAAGTCACTCAGCCCAAGTCCAGTAATAAGGTAAGCAGTCAATCAGATGGTACTGTACCTGTATTAAAGTCAAAGATAACACGCCTGGTATAATTTCAGGTGTCAATCGTCTAACTACCTACCCGACTGTCTGATTTGGACCAGTGTTTTAGCTACTCTTGTGTGATCATGTTCAATATTGTGTTTTATGCCCTTGGATTGCTGAGTTAAGAAAGTGCCGTAAGCTCATTGCACAGCTAGCTTGCAATGTTGCAAATGGAGCCATCCAATCGGTACCCTTTGGGTGGCTCAACCCATTGGAACGTTGTCAAGGAGGCCGGTATCACTGGTTCGAGCCTAGTATGGACAGTGGAGGAAGCTAAGCTGTTAGCAGCACACTGACCCCCGTTACACATACTTCCTCATTATGTAAATATGATTACACAGAAGGCCTTAGTTTGGAAGAGAGGCCATCTCCTTTTCAAAATGCAAGATGGCTTAAGACAACAGAACGCTTACAACAGATGGCCTACGAAGTGTTGAATTAACTTGGCACATGGAAACGGTGACAGTAACAGCATGCGCATTTGGCTTATCAATAGTAAGCGCTTGACTGGTACTCTGTCATGGGGCCGCTAGGTGCTTTAAATGCTGCCTGCCATTGTATCAGTACCCAAATGTACAAGTGCAATGTATCTAGATACCCATTAACGCATTGTAACATGATCAAAAATGTTAGCTAGCTAGTCACTTCGACGGATACATTATTTCTGCTGCTTGTCATGTTGTGTGCTGACTTCATCCACAGGAGCCACTGGGAGACACCAGAGTTTCAAAATCCTTTGCTTTGGTTGACTAAAGTTATGCAACACTGGCTTGAGGGGATTAAATGTGAATGGTTACAAAGTTAATATTTTGAATCATCCATTTCCTTTGTTTTTATTTACTAAAGTTTCAATGTTTGAAAGAAGGCTACACGGTGGACTACACGTGCCACCTCAAGGCTCCTGACTGCAAACATTTTAGTCGCACCCTTTGACTTGGCTGTGCGAGTAAAACATTTCATCGGTTGCATCAGTGCAAGCTGCACATTCTACATGGTCACCTCACTCAAAACATCCTATTTTTTAGGGGGCTAAAATCCTCATGATTCCAGTAATGAAAGTGTCTGCCTGTCGCGGTACCTGTTTCACTAGGGTCTGCTGCTGTGTCGAGTGAGCCTCTCGCCCCTTTCCCGGGGAGAAAAATGCTCTGATTTGTATAACATTTTAAAATCCAATTGCTGGCAAAGCACTACTTTCCTGTTGACAGCTTTCTGTAGGTATACTTTTTATTTCTCAGCTCTCAATTTTTAGCTCAGTAGCAATTATTTACAACCGTTATATTTTATATTCATGTTTCCATATTAAAGGACTCATGAGCACCAACGTGAAGTAAATAGAAGTATGTAAAATTGGGTGTCAAATGAAAGCTGAGTCTATTTAAAAAAAAAAAAATATTAAGGCATATATATACTAGGGATGTGACAATTTTAAAGTTTGCATTTCCTTCTCATTTAACTTCTCAAAATATTGCCATACAGGACTCCGCTGCTGTCGTTTGCGTTTCTTTTTCGTTTTTCAGGGATTCGATCTTGCAACCTTTCGGTTACTAGTCCAACGCTCTAACCACTAGGCTACGCTGCCGCCCCGATTGCACGGGCAGGCACGACTCCAGCACCATCATTAATTTTGCCAATGACGCAACAGTGGTACATCACTGGGGCCAAGCTTCCTGCCATCCAGGACCTCTATACCAGGCGGTGTCAGAGGAAGGCCCTAAAAATTGTCAGACTCCAGCCACCCTAGTCATAGACTTCTCTCTGCTACCGCATGGTAAGCGGTATTGGAGTGCCAAGTCTAGGTCCAAGAGGCTTCTAAACAGCTTCTACCCCGAAACCATAAGACTCCTGAACATCTAGTCAGATGACTACCCGGGCTATTTGCATTGCCCCCCCCCCCCCCCCACCCACTTTGATCAACTCTACCTACATGTACATACTACCTCAACTAACCGGTGCCCCCGCACATTGACTCTGTACCGGCACCCCCCTGTATATATATATATATTTCTTTTTTACAATTAAACCGCAATAGTACGGTTTGACCATCTTGAGACTCAGGAGCCAGTATACACTTCCCCAAAATAGTCTGAAAATTCTAGAAATCTGGCATTAAATTTGATGTTTTTGTTGATGATTTWAAAAAAGTGCTTCTCGTTGAATGACAAACACTTTATTAACCCTTAGCCTACAATTTCCGCAGCCCCGTGGAAATCGATTTAATAACATCCCCATCAAAATCCATCTGTTTTTAAGATTGGGAGATGTTTTTTGCATGGGCTGCCTCTCAATCCATTGTCTGAAGGTCCCCAGTACCAGCAAAAAAAAATGAATGGAAGTATATATGGAGATAGTTTAATTAGTGAATCAGCAGCTTACCGATCACTGTACCTGTACACAGCCCATCTGTAAATAGCACACCCAACTACCTCATCCCCATATTGTTATTTATTTTTTGCTCTTTTGCACCCCAGTATCTCTACTTGCACATCATCATCTGTCACTCTAGTGTTAATGCTAAATTGTAATTATTTCGCCACTATGGCCTATTTATTGCCTTACCTCCCTAATCTTACTACATTTGCACACACTGTACATAGACTTCTCCATTGTGTTATTGACTGTACGTTTTCTTATCTCATGTGTAACTCTGTGTTTTTGTCGCACTGCTTTGCTTTATCTTGGCCAGGTCGCAGTTGTAAATGAGAACTTGTTCTCAACTGGCCTAAATAACTAGTTAAATAAAGGTGAGGGGGAAAAAAGGGGGGTCTTAAAATTCAAACTCAAATAGCTAAATTCTCCTTGGTATGACCATCATAAAAAAAGTATATATGTTAGCTTAGAATCTACGTCATCACGCCCAGCATTTTATCCACAAGTCAATTTGATGGTAACGCATCTCTTGTGGGGAAAAAGTGCATATTGTTTTCATGCTGATTAAAAAWATATATATATATTTGCATAAATCTGTCGCCAATTAGATGGAAACCTAGCTACTCAGAGACATTTGTAAATATCAGGTCAGGGTGGAATCTGGATTGCCTGAGAGAGCTCTGCTTTGTGAAAAAGTTTAGTACAACTGTTTTACTAGATTGTGACTAAGGTTGTAATGATGCTTTTAATGGCTCTGAATATAAATTTCCATTTCAGTAGTCTGCTAGATTTGCACTAGGTAGACATTATGCACCTTTTTTAATGAGAACTTTTCTCCTGTGATAAAGGTTCATCATACAACCTGTGTGTCTCCTTTCTCCAGGCGATCTGGCAAGTCTCGAAGCAGGAGCCCGTATTCCTCGAGGCACTCCCGCTCACGCAGCCGCCATCGCCACTCTGGCTCCCACAGTCGACCTTCCAGCCTCTCCCCCAGCACTCTGACCTTCAAGAGCAGCCTAGCGGCCGAGCTCAGCAAGCAGAAGAAGGCAAAAGCTGCCGAGGCAGCTGCCCGGGCCAAGAGCTCCAGCAACGCCTCCAATTCCACCAAGGGCACCTCTACAGGCTCCCACCAGCCCAGCCCCAAGGCCAACCCCACCATCAAGATGGGCCGGCCCCCTTCCCCGCCGCCTCGTGAGAAGGATCCCAGGACCCCTGTGTTGAGCCAGCCCCAGTCCCCTGCAGACAGGACCTCCAAGAGGAGCACAGAGCCCCATCAGCCCAGCAGGGACAGAGAGCGGCACCCCTCGGTGCAACAGGACAAGAGGAAAGCACCAGCATCCGGACAGGGCAAAGAGAAGGGGCGAGTAGCTGCCCCGACTGCCTCTACACTGACATCTCTACTCCTGCCCATGCACGTCCTCGAGCACTTAGATGGAGCAGATTGGTAAAGGGAACGTAATAGAAAATAGCTTTTATAATTTTCACCACTCCACCTCTGTGCTGTTCTATAGCCTAACTTCTCATTCTCTTCTTCCCCTGTGCAGCTTGAAGGAGGTCTTACCTTCGCTCTCAGGGAAGAAGCCAGCAGAGCATCAGAAGGCCCACCACCTCCTTGCCGACCTGCCCCTTCCTCCTGAGCTCCCCGGTGGCGGTGCCTCCTCCCCCCACAGCCCATACAACGAGAAGAAGACCACCACGCTTCACCGCCGGCCCAAGTATGTCTGGGCCCCTTGGCCTTCCGTGTCTGCTCTGTGGAACCATTATACTCACCCTACCTCTTCCATGGTCTATGCTTCTTAGTGCTCCTTGAGTTTCTACTGCCTGGTGTTGACCACCACTGCTTGACCTAATCTCTAGTTGGTTTGTTTGTCTCCCAGGATCTGCGGCCCACGTTTTGGGGAGATCAAGGAGACTGAGATAGACTGGGGGAAACGGTGCGTGGACAAGTTTGATATTATCGGCATCACGGGAGAGGGCACCTACGGCCAGGTGTACAAGGCAAAAGACAAAGACACAGGTGAAGACTACTTGATGCTTTCTTTTCTCAACATTTCATGTAGATCATAGGCTACGCCTTATCTTCCTGGTAGCTCATATTATAATAATTATTTCACTATCAACATTTTAAAGCAAAAACTCTACTCCAAATGTAAGTCTTTCTATGCCCTGTGTATCAATTATGTATGAACATGTTGTAGCAGGATCAAGGGTGTGGGGTTTCCACATCACCAAGTTCAATAACAAAACAGGCACCAGTAGCCCAAATAGAATGCAAAGGGGAAGTTTATTGGGGATTTTGGTACATGGGGAAAGAAGGGGGAATTCACCCGTCACCTCACAGTCCACAAGCCGTTCCGTTTTCCAGGGGTAATCCTCACACTCGGGTTCTCAGCCAATCTGGTCTGGTACATGGGGGTTAGTCCGACAGTCCAGGTCACAACGGGCAATCACACAGATTTTGCTCTCGTTTCTCTCACTCTTCATACCTCTTGTCTCACCTCCTCTGCCCCTTTGTGTAGGCTGCCCCCTTCTTTATCCCCAAGCACTCCCTGGCGTAACAATTCAGTCCTGCCTCGTTGGGGGCAGGAAGTCCATATAAGGCTTGTGGGTAGAGCCAGCGACCTGCAAGCTATCTTTCCTCAATTCCCGCTCCCTGCCGTCTGCCACAATGTATTTTATAATATACTCTGCCCTTTATCTCTATCCCCAATGGTGTAGCTGAGATGGTGGCCTTGAAGAAGGTGCGTCTGGACAACGAGAAGGAGGGCTTCCCTATCACCGCCATCAGGGAGATCAAGATCCTCCGGCAGCTCAACCACAAGAGCATCATCAACATGAAGGAGATAGTCACCGACAAGGAGGATGCCCTGGACTTCAAGAACGACAAAGGTCCATATGACAAACCCTCTGTATTAGCATGTCCRCACTCCATTCTCTAAATAGTGCACTACTTTTGACCAGAGCCCTATGGGACCTGGTCAAATGTAGTGCACTATAGGGAAAAGCATTTGGGACGCAGTCCATGTGTCTGCATTTATGTTTGTCCATGCATCTGTTTCCCTTCTATATGATCCATCCTCCTCCTACAGGTGCATTCTACCTGGTGTTTGAGTATATGGACCATGACCTGATGGGCCTCCTGGAGTCAGGCCTGGTCCACTTCAATGAGAGCCACATCAAGTCCTTCATGAGGCAGCTGCTGGAGGGCCTTGACTACTGCCACAAAAAGAACTTCCTGCACAGGGACATCAAGTGCTCCAACATCCTGCTCAATAACAAGTGAGTGCTCCTCAGGATAGCTAGCCACCTGGTCCCATATCTGTCGGTGCTGTCTTGTCAACTCCTATGGTCATTGTCACGCCAAAGCACAAGCAGCTCTGGGACCAGGCTAAAGGATAGCCAATGTCAAAGAACCTATTTCTATCCACTGCGGTGGCAGTGTCTGACAGAAAGGGTTTGGAAGTCAAGTTAAAGCAGTGTTCTGTTCTCTCCGCCAGGGGTCAAATAAAGCTGGCAGATTTTGGACTGGCTCGACTTTATAACTCTGATGAGAGGTAAGCGTCCCGATATGGCTTACAGTTGATTACTGCCCATAGTTATTGGATTTTCAGATGTATTACTGTTTATATGTTTCATCAAACATATAGGTCTCAACTGTGTTTTGTTGTGGATGGTATTATGGTTGTGGATGGTATTAGTATTACACTGATACATTTGTCATTTTTCTGTCCCTGTCTTGTAGCCGCCCGTACACCAACAAGGTGATCACCCTGTGGTACAGACCCCCTGAGCTTTTGCTGGGGGAGGAGAGGTACACACCTGCCATTGACGTGTGGAGCTGCGGGTGAGAGACACATGCGTTGCGTTGACGTTCGGTGTGGTGTTTCACTGGCTTATGAGAGTCATGATTCTTGAACCAAGGACAGATGATGGGTCATGGTTCTATAAAGATGATAATGTAATCATTCTGTTTTTGTCTGAAATCCAGGTGCATTCTGGGGGAGCTGTTCACGAAGAAGCCCATTTTCCAAGCCAACCAGGAGCTTGCCCAGTTAGAGCTGATCAGGTACGTTGTGGTCAGAGGAAAAGGGTACTATAAATCCGTCATTGTCTTATTCTCAGTATTCGTTTAAAGATTCACTATTAAGAAATTGCTCTGTCATTTCCTGGTTGCTAAAATTCTAATAGTTCGCCTAATTTCAGTATGTGACAAAACAAGAAAATAAAGAGTAGAGCAGGGCTCTCCAACCGTGTTCCTGGAGAGCAACCGTCCAGTAGGTTTTTGCGCCAACCCTAATCTAGCGCACCTGATTCTAATAACTAGCTGATTGATAAGCTGACTCAGGTTAGTTACAACTGGGGCTGGAGCGGAAACCTACAGGAACATGGTTGGAGAGCTCTGGTGTAGAGAATCATTGTACCATCTAAACTGCTGTGAAATATATTTTCCATAACCAAAAATATTGTATTTTCAGCTGTTTGAAGCTGGTGTACAAAACTGAAAGTAAAAGATGCAAAACCAAGAAGCATAGAAATGGCACACACAGAACAGATCTACCACTTCTTAGATTTACTTTCAATGATTGACAGATCCATAACTCACATTTCTATGTGAATTTTGTCAGGTCGCCCAAAAATGTACTTATTGCAGCTTTAACTGTCTGAAAGGCCTTCAACTATCTCATATGACAGTCTTCCTGATGGGGCACAATATTGAACTCTAGCCCAAACTGATGGCTTCTCTCCCTTCCAGTCGTATCTGTGGCAGCCCCTGCCCCGCCGTGTGGCCAGACGTCATCAAGCTGCCCTACTTCAACACCATGAAACCAAAGAAACAGTACCGGCGGCGGTTACGAGAGGAGTATGCTTTGTGAGTCAATCAGCTGGTTTGAATTCAGTAAATGGGTTCGTCATTGACACGGCATTATCCTTTGGCTGTGTTTGACTAATCACTTGGTCTTTCTCTCTGGTCAGTATTCCACCCTCAGCCCTGGACCTGTTTGACCACATGATGTCCCTGGACCCCAGTAAGCGCTGCGCGGCCGAGGCGGCGCTAAGCAGTGAATTCCTCAAAGACGTGGACCCAACCAAGATGCCCCCACCAGAGTATGTTTGGGAAAAGTCGTTAGTGTCTGTGATCCATCACTGTAGAATGTACACTACCGTTCAAAAATTTGGGGTCACTTAGAAATGTCCTTGTTTTTTAAAGAAAAGCAGKTTTTTTTTGTCCATTAAAATAACATCAAATTGATCAGAAATCCAGTGTAGACATTGTAAATGAATATTGTAGCTGGAAACGGCAGATTTTTTTTAATGGAATATCTATATAGGCGTACGGAGGCCCATTATCAGCAACTATCACTCCTGTGTTCCAATTGCACGTTGTGTTAGCTAATCCAAGTTTATCATTTTAAAAAGCTAATTGATCATTAGAAAACCCTTTTGTAATTGTTAGCACAGCTGAAAACTGTTGTTCTGATTTAAAGAAGCAATAAAACTGGCCTTTAGACTAGTTGAGTATCTGGAGCATCAGCACTTGTGTGTTCTATTACAGGCTCAAAATGGCCAGAAACAAAGCACTTTCTTCTGAAACATTGTCGTTCTGAGAAATGAAGGCTATTCCATGCAAGAAATTGCCAAGAAACTGAAGATCTCGTCCACATTGCTCTTTTCCAGTCTCCCCCTGTGGCAGGACTGCCACGAGTTGTGGAGTAAGAAGCGGCGGAAACAGAAGCAAATGCCAGAGGAGCTGTCAGCTCCCAAGGCCCCCCGTAAGGAGCTGGGGCTGGGAGACGACAGTCGTAGCAACACCCCCCAGGGCTTCCCTCCGCCCGGGGGGCTCAAAGCCCAGCCTGTGGCTGCCTCGGCCCTACTGGGTGAGTGAATGGGTCTCGAGTCTAGTACCGCAAAGTCAACCCACCATACTTGCCTCATGCCTTGTCAGTTACACACTAACAACAACTTAGAGTGAATTAATAGTTACTTTTTAGTAAATCATGTTTTCTTTTGTCTCCCGTAGACCCAAAAGGTCCCAACTGCCAGCTGACCCAGGAACAGCTGGCGGTCCTCCTGAAGCTGCTTGGCCAGTCCAAGAGCACTGTCAACGCAGCCCAGATCGCTAAGGTCAACTCTGAGACACTGCAGCAGCTCTCCAAGGTCCTGCCACCAGCGCCCTTTGACTCCAACCAGCCCCCAGAGCCACCCCCTCCGCCCAAGCCCCCTCTGATGGGTGGAGCGCCCCGCACGCCCCCCATGCCCAAGCTCCCATCACCACCTCCCTCGTCGGTTTCGCAGGGGAAGCCTGAAGGTGAAGCATCGTCAGCCACCCAGACGGCGGTCACCATGCTGCTGGCCCAGCTCCTCCAGGCCCAACAGAGGCAAGAGGCCAGGGACGAGGCAGTCGGCAGAAACCCACTAGCAGGGCGGCCACCCCCTGAGCCCAAGCAGCCCCCAGAGCCCATCCCTGTCTCTCCAGGTAACTACACTCATATATAGACATTTTGCTAGTTGTGACTGTTGTGACCATCCAGTAGGCTTATCTGTCTCTAATTTCTCTACACAATGAATTTAATGTTGGATAGAACTCCAACTAGAACTATTCCTTTGCATTGAATTAACATCATGTCTTGTGCTTTTCCCCCTTAGTGTCCGAGGGGAGTGGAGTTTCCTCCAGACCCATCCTACCCCCTGACCAGAGACCCCCTGAACCTCCAGAGCCCCCTCCCTGCTGCGAGGACCTGGACTACCGGCAGAAGATGAAGCCCAAGACTGGCCACCTGCCGCCCATGCTGACCTCAGGTGTGGCCGGAGAGGAAGGAAGGTTCCCGGAGCAAGTTTACTCACCACACCCCGGCGCAGAAGGACCGGGCTATGGCGGTGACTACAGCCGCCCACCCCCTCCACCCTTCCCTCCTGCAGGTTTTGGCGACAGCTACATGGGCCACATGCTGGGGGGTGGCCTGCCCCCCCACGCCCTGAGGGAGGTGTTCACCAGCAGCGCTCCGACCCCCGGCTCATCCTCAGCTGCCGGGTCCCTGGCCCCCTCGCTCCAGGAGCCCTACCCTTCAGGCACAGGGGGAGGTAGAGGTGGCAGTAGCATGGTGTTCAGCGGGGACAAAGACCACCGTTTTGAGTACAATCAAAGCCCCTCCTTGCTTGTGGAAGGGCAGGTCAACCCCACCACCATCCAGCTCTACAACCATGTCACCCCTCCCCCGCCCATCCCACCTCCGGGCCAGTCCTGGGGCTCCCCTTCCCAGGCCGGGGCCCCATCTATGCCCCTTGGCTTCAACACAAATGTGAACTCAACAGCCATCCGAGGGCGAGGCCTCCCCTTCTGATTGGCTGTGGCATAGTGAACGGGGCGGGGTGTGACGATGGAAACACCCCAGACTTGAGGACTCAAAAGAAACTGAGCCCAAACCCTCTCAGGCTGACCAGAGGGATCTGGAAATGCGCACCTGATTTGTAATAATTTTAAAAAATCTGTGTCAAGCATTGTAGTCCTAATTTATCTGGAATGTGGGGTATGTTGCAGAAGGAGGGGGCTTTTCCTGCTCGTACCTTTTTGTATTTTTTTTTGCAATCTATTCTACTTCTGTCTTTTAAATTAAACATACATTTTTCGAGTGTACATTTACCAGGCTAGGTATGCGTTTTAAATATGTACTTTAGCCGTTCTTTAATTACTCCCGGACAGACTATTATTAATATTTTTTGCACTACTGACTAAAGAAGGCGAGAACAATTTAGGTATGAAATGAATGAAGTGCTATATCTGCACAATTATAAAAAGACCAGTTATGTCGTTTTTGGGGGTTAAGAATATGTTGCAACCAGGAGGTCTCAGTTGATAGGGCTTCTCTAGGCTTGTTTTTGATGAAAAGTTCAAGTGTTATTGTCACATCCACAAGTACAGTGAAATGCTTAACTTGCAAGTTAAGTTTCTTCTACCCAACAGTGAAGAGGTCATCGGTTCCAGAAAGACTGGTAAGCAAGCACTTGGGTGAATGCAGTAAAACTGATAGCTACTGAATGACTTGATGAAAGGCTGTGTTCACTTTAAATTCCACAAGCCCTCTGCCAATTGCCATTGTAAAATCGTATGTAAACAAAAAGAGATGTAACCCACGTTCAAAAAGGAGACAAGCAACTGTCCTTTTGTACTAAAATGTGATTTTTTTTTCTCCATTTGGCAAATGTTTATTAAAAAAAATGCCAACAATGCTTTCTTTGAGTGTACTTTTTTGATGAACGACCATCATGAGGTATCATCAGTTTCTCTAAACACAGAGTTGCAACATCGCAGGACTTACGTGAATGCTTGCGAAACAGACCAGGCCGGGGTTTGAGAAGTCAATGAGAAAAGTGAAAAATCCTTCCTTTTTATTTAATTTTCTCAGTCTAAAGGCACAACCTAGATTCCAGTCGATGTATTAAATCGTTGAACATGTTACTACTACAACCTTGTGAAAGTGACAAACTAACCTTTTAATTTTCATGAGCTTTTATATCAAACGAGGTTATGATTTGAAAGCCTGCACAAGTGCAGTTTGTCGCGAGACGACCATTAGACCTGATGACGCCTACAAGTGTGATCTGGGATTTCTATTGGAGAAGTAGTTTTAGCCTGTCTTCATACTGTACTGTCTTTGTTATCATACCTGAACATACTAACCACTGGAGTGCAGTGTAAGTCAACCAACAACTGAGCAAAAATGTGACAGTTGTCTGAGAAACAGACCATTTAAATTCATAGCCTAGAAAAGACAAACTGATGAATGACAGTGATTAGATGCTCGGTTGTTTTTATTTTTCTATACAATACTATTTTGGCTTGGTAGTTTTGCTGCCAAAAGAAAGGCATGGATGAATGAGGATGAGATGAAGGCTGGAACCACCTGGGATGAAGTCAAGAAAGCCACCCAGGACAGAGTTCACTGGAGATGCACCGTTAAGGCCCTTTGTTCCACTAGGAGCTGAATGGAGTTAGTCAAGACTTCGGTTGAAATGTCTACATATCCAAGGCTGAGAAGGAAAGACTCATTAAACACAACTGTGGCTTCGGTTGTGTTTAATGACTAAATGCTAGGTGGCAAGGCGGCAAGCGGTACCGGAGTGCCAAGTCTAGGACCAAAAGGCTACTTAACATTATCTATGCATAGTCACTTACCCCTACCTACATGTACCCCTGCACATTGACTCGGGACCGGTACCACCTCTATATAGCCTCGTTATTGTTACTTTTGATAATTWTTACTTTAGTTGATTTGGTAAATATTTTCTTAACTCTTTCTTGAACTGCATTGTTGGTTAAGGGCTTGTAAGTAAGCATTTCATGGTAAGGTCTACACCTGTTGTATTCGGCTCATGTGACAAATAACATTTGATTTGCTGCCTCTTGTGCAGGTGCTATAGCAAAAGGGCAGACTATTGTTGTTGCCACCCCCAGGGCAGGTACTATAGCACAAGGGCAGATTATATTGGTGTTACTGCCCACGAGGTAAGGACTTTTGATGTTACTGCTGCCGGCGCAGGTACTATAGCATAAGAGCAGATTCYATTGATTTTGCTGCCATTGGGGTAGTAACCATAGTAAGTGCAGATACTACTCATGTTGCTGCCTCAGGGGCAGGTACTATAGCAGAAGGGCAGATACTGTTGATGAACTCAAACTGTCTTATATGTTTTTGTATGAACTGTTTGTCATTGTGACCATCGTTACAGTGACTGATTGTCAGGCAGTGACTACCCAGCATTTTTGCATTTATTGAATGAAAGGTGACATTTTTTTWAATTATTAAAGGAAGCTTAATATAATTTTTTTAAGATACAGCATCTATATTTAATTGCTAGCAAGAGTTATTTTCTTTGTAGGGCAGAATTGCCTAATACTTTTATCACATGTAAAATAAATACATGGCTAGGGAAATTACAAAACTTKCCGGCTTTAAAATAGACATGAACGATCAGACATGAACGACCAAAGGAAATCGCAGAAAGACGCAAAGTACTGCATCCACTCTTCGAAGACAATAGACTAAAAGGGAGACGTGTAAGCTCTCGTAGTCAACAAGCTATACGTTGATAACCAACTGTTCCGAGACACCAAGACCACTCCATGGCTATTCTAACACCATTAATGGTAGGGATTGTAATTTAAAAAAAGAAGGAAATGACAGAATTCAACAATTAATAAAGAAACTATAAATACACTATACTATTCAAGTTTATGTATAGTATTTATAAATAGATCAAAGATAGGACAATTCATGAAATAATAAATCCCCAAATACAAGGAACTGGAACACAAAAGTACACAAAGCACGGAATTAGGCAGGAATCAACAAGGTAGAAATGAAAACATGACAAACAGATGACATAACAGGCACAGTATGTGGATATGTACATGTGAGGGGAGTGAACACTTTCGCTCTGTCACAACTCCTGTTCCCACACACACATGCCAGAGCCCATGTGTGTGTAGGAACAGGACTTGTGACAGAGCGAGAGTCTTCACTTTTGCGCAGATATGGGATATACATTTTAAAATTAAAATATATAATTTGTTTTTGTCCTATCATGATTGTGCCAACCCTATATCCTAGACACCGACCTGAGCGACCCACCCACTAAGGAGAAGTCCTTATCCGTTTTATAGGCCTACTGCAAGTAGCCWACGCAGCCATGACAGAAAGGTGAACGCAATCAGAGACCCACTAAAGCAGCACCGCCCCCTTATAAATCTGAGCCTTGGTCCAAAAGCTAAAGCCCCCGGATGGGTGAGCATAATGTACAAGGATTTTCTCAAAGCTGCTAATGAGAACCTTGACGACCTCATAACTAGCCAGTAGGAATTCCGATGGAGTACCCCACCCAGGTAGTGGCAGTGCTGGTTAAACTGGCTGCAGTAACCCATGGGGAGGGACTCACACTCGAACAATCAGAGAGGGAACATATGATTGTGGCCCTGGCGGCACAGAATAATCAAACGGTTTGACTGCACAGAGGTGCTTGGGAAGATGGGTCACAACGGGGGACCAGCTTGTGTGGGTATTGGGGGGAAGGGGGGGATCCGGGTTCCATCAACTAGGACTAGATATTGGTTAATCAAATCTTTCCATTTCTGCTCAATTTGGCATGCCTTCTTAAACAGCCAAACTGTATATGCACTCACTCATCAAGTCTTCTCATAAGTTGGGCTCGGGGATGGAAAAACTGTTGAACATTTGAATTTGTGCTTGTGTGTTGTTGTGTGTGTGTGTGTGAGGGGGGGGGGGGGGGGGGGGGGGGGGGGGGGGGGTTGTTGGGTGAGTGAGTGAGTGATTGAGTGAGTGAGTGAGTGAGTGAGTGGAGTGAGTGAGTGATGAGTGAGTGAGTGAGTGAGTGAGTGAGTGAGTGAGTGAGTGAGTGAGTGAGTGAGTGAGTGAGTGAGTGAGTGAGTGAGTGAGTGAGTGAGTGATGAGTTGACAAGTGAGTGAGTGAGTGAGTGAGTGAGTGAGTGAGTGAGTGAGTGAGTGCATCCCACAACTGTTGACAGAAATGTAGAATTCCTACTTCCGGCTGTTATGGGTAACAATCCTTCGTAAATCAATATATAATGTTAATATACAGTACCAGTACCACAATAACATACACACACATAGATTTAGTACTGTAGATATGTGGTAGTGGTGGAGTAGGAGCCTGAGGGAACACAGTGTGTTGTGTGATCTGTCAAATCTGTGATATGTTTTTTAAATTGTATTGACTGCTTAAATTTTGCTGGACCCCAGGAAGAGTAGCTGCTGCCTTGGTATTTGGATTTATTATGGATCCCCATTAGCTGCCTTGGCAGCAGCTAATGGGGATCCATAATAAATCCAAATACCATTCAGAAGTTTGGACAAACCTTCTCATTCCAGGGTTTTTCTTTATTTTTTCTATTTTCTACATTGTAGAATAATAGTGAAGACATCAAAACTATGAAATAACACATATGGAATCATGTAGTAACCAATAAAGTCTTAAACAAATCAAAATATATTTTGATCCATCCAGGAAATGCTTTTATTTTGAAATGCCTGTTTTTCCATTGAAAGCCTATCCGCCATACGAAGACTTATGACCCAGTTCATGATCTCTATTGCTTCCTCAACATGTGGYCAGTCTTTAGGCATTGTTTCAGGCTTTTACTCTGAAAATTGAGGGAGAAACAGCATGTTCAATGAGTGGACAGTGGAAATTTCCAGCCATGAGCCCAGCGCATGACCGGGAGGGCGCATTTCTTGTTTCTCCTTTTCTATTGAAGAAGCTTTGTCCGGTTGAAATATGATCGATTTTTTATGACAATGTGGATTGATTATAAACATCGTTTGACATGTTTCTACAAACTTTTATGGTACTTTACTGATTTTTCGTGGTTTTTGAATATAAAGAGGGACATTATCGAAAAAAAAGAACATTTATTGTGTAACATAGAGTCTTCGGAGTGCAACATATGAAGATCATCAAAGGTAAGTGATACATTTTATCGCTATTTCTGACTTGTGTTACTCGTCTACATGGCTGGTTACTGTTTGTTATGATTTGTCTGCTGGGCGCTGTTCTCAGTTAATCGCATGGTTTGCTTTCGCCGTAAAGTCTTTTTGAAATCTGACACCGTGGTTGGATTAACAAGAACTTAATCTTTAAACCGAAGTATAACATAACGCTTGTATGTTTCATGAATTTTTATAATGAGTATTTCTGTTTTTGAATTTGGCGCTCTGCAATTTCACTGGATGTTGGCCAGGTGGGACAGCAGCATCCCACACCCCCTAGACAGGTTAACAAAGTTTAGCAGTAGCTTTTTGGATTCCTTTCTCTGCATGTTGAACGAATGGTTTACTCAAATCGATGGCATCAACTAAACTGACTTTTTGGGATATAAAGAAGGATTTTATCTAACAAAACGACACTACATGTTGTAGCTGGGACCCTTTGGATTGCAAATCCGAGGAAGATTTTCAAAAAGTAAGTAAATATTTAAAATTGTTATTTGTGATGTTCTGAAGCCTGTGCCGGTGGAAAAAATAGGTTGATGTGGGGCGCCGTCCTCAAACAATCGCATGGCCTATTGTAAATCGGACAGTGCAGTTAGATTAACAAGAATTTTAGCTTTTAACCAATATAAAACACTTGTATGTACCTAAATGTTTAATATCCATAATTTTTGTGATTATTTATTTGTATAGCACGCCCTCCAATTTCACCGGAAGTTGTCGACAAGCCCTAAGAATTAAATGGGGGCTGTGGGAAGCCAGGCAGAACATGGTAAAGACAGGGAGAGATTGGGGGGTGGAAGGGATAGTGAGGAGGGTGGAACAGGACTTGAGGGGGAGGATGAAGAGGGAGTGAAGGAAGTGTGGGCAGCATGCTGCCCGGGAGAGGTGGAAGGGGGGTTTAGGGCTGGTGTGAAGGGATTAGGGAAAGGAAATAGGTTAGGGATGGAAAGATAGGGAAAGGCATTGTCTGCTTAGATGTCCCCTTTATTTATCCTACAGTTCTGATTTGGTGTACACGGAGAATACTGCACATTTCAAAAGTGCTGAACAAACACTTATAGTTGAAGTCGGAAGTTTACATACACTAAGGTTGGAGTTATTAAAACTAGTTTTAACCACTTCACACATTTCTGGGTAACAAACTATAGTTTAGTTCCACAGAGGTCAGTCCTTGGATCCAGTGATGGTCTCTGGTCGCTATAGTTGATTTCAATCACTTTGGCACATTTTTCAGATTTAAGTGGTATATTTTCAAAACTCTAAGTACAAAACTCTAAACTGATAACATGGCGAATGCCCCCTATCTTCTGTTCAGAACCTTTGATTGTGCATTCATTGGGGTTTCACACATCTTTCACCCCAGAGTCATTCATGCAACATTTTCTGTGAAATACCATCAGAACATTTTGTTTAGTCACCAATACATCAGATCATGATATGGCTCACTATTTAGTCATTTTAACAACCATTTAATCAAAGAGCAAAAAATACAAGATGCACATTTCAAAACTGAAAGAATAACAGATGGTAAATATAATTTCACAAAGTATTTGACTATAACATGCACAATGTTTTTTATCATTTGTATCCAACGGCAGGTTCTGAGCAGGTTGAGAAATATGTCAGTCTTACAGTTTCATTATCCTTATACAGTACAAACGTAGGATACATCATCAGAAATAGGGGCATTGTAAAGTAGTTGGCTACTGTTATTGGTTTTGAGCAGTTTGATTGTTAATTGTATTGTTAGTTTTGGCAAGTCGATTAGGACATCTACTTTGTGCATGACACAAGTAATTTTTCCAACAATTGTTTACAGACAGATTATTTCACTTATATTTCACTGTACCACAATTCCAGTGGGTCAGACGTTTACATACGTTGACTGAGAAGTTAACTGAAAGGTTTACATACGTTGACTGAGAAGTTTACACAAGTTGACTGTGCCTTTAAACAGCTTGGAAAATTCCAGAAAATTATGTCATGGCTTTAGAAGCTTCTGATAGGCTAATTGACATCATTTGAATCAATTGGAGGTGTACCTGTGGATGTCAAGGTCTACCTTCAAACTCAGTGCCTCTTTCTGGACATCATGGGAAAATCAAAAGAAATCAGCCAAGACCTCAGAAATATTGTAGACCTCCACAAGTCCGGTTCATCCTTGGGAGCAATTTCCAAACGGCTGAAGGTACCACGTTCATCTGTACAAACAACAGTAGCAAGTATAAACACCATTGGACCACGCAGCCGTCCTACCACTCAGGAAGGAGACGCATTCTGTCTCCTAGAGATAGTGTTTATAAAAAAGCTAGACGACGGTTTGCAACTGCACATGGGGACAAAGATCATACTTTTGGAGAAATGTCCTCTGGTCTGATGAAAAATAGAACTGTTTGGCCATAATGACCATCGTTGGAAGGAACAAGGGGGAGACTTGCAAGCTGAAGAACACCATCCCAACCGTGAAGCACGGGGGTGGCAGCATCATGTTGTGGGGGTGCTTTACTGCAGGAGGGACTGGTGTACTTCACAAAATAGATGGCATCATGAGGCAGGAAAATTATGTAGATATATTGAAGCAACATCTCAATACATCAGTCAGGAAGTTAAAGCTTGGTCGCAAATGGGTCTTCCAAATGGACAATGACCCCAAGCATACTTCCAAAGTTGTAGCAAAATGGCTTAAGGACAACAAAGTCAAGGTATTGGAGTGGCCATCACAAAGACCTGACCTCAATCCTATAAAAGATTTGTAGGCAGAACTGAAAAAGCGCATGCAAGCAAGGAGGCCTACAAACCCGACTCAGTTACTCCAGATCTGTCATGAGGAATGGGCCAATATTCACCCAACTTAATGTGGGAAGCTTGTGGAAGGCTAGCTTGTGGGTCAAACGTTTCGTTTGACCCAAGTTGAACAATTTAAAGGAAATGCTACCAAATACTAATTGAGTGTATGTAAACTTCTGACCCACTGGGAATGTGATGAAAGAAATTAAAGCTGAAATAAATCATTCTCTCTACCATTATTCTGACATTTCATATTCTTAAAATAAAGTGGTGATTTTAACTGACCTAAGACAGGGAATTTTTACTGGGATTAAATGTCAGGAATTGCGAAAAACTGAGTTTAAATGTATTTGGCTAAGGTGTATGTAAACTTCCAACTTCAACTGTATATTGACTATGTCTGTCTCAGCTCGCTCACTAATGTCTTAATCGAAATTACGGATTGCCTCTTAGAGCACAGACATTATGACAATAGTGTTTATAAAAGGACTCCTAACTAAATTTACATTTGACCAGCGTGACCAACAACGTGAGYTGAAAGGTACGAAATGGTTGCGAACTTGGAAACTTTCAACAGAGAAGAAGAAAATCTCTACCAGACCAGACAGCGTGAAGCGGTTGCTACATGGCTGAGAAATGGTTTAAAACTAAAGACCTGCCAAAGTACAGCGTGAGCTGGATATGGCAAAATGGTTTGAAACTACAATACCAGAAAATGGTAAGACCCTCTGAAACATTCAGTCTGCAGCTGTTTATCCACTGTTAGCCTAGGAAACTCAACCAAAGATGAAAGACAAAAAACGGAGTGAAGGACAAGGACTGCTGAACACCTCTTGGTACACCTCTGGAAGACCCGTCCTAACAGACACTCCGAGACCAACCTACTCCAACTCCAAAGGACATGGTGACCTCTGGTGGACAACCAGAGACTTACACAACCAGAGACTTTGTCGAATTACTCTCACACAGACTGATCGGGCGATTTCACCAGAGAGAGACCACAAGGACATACAAGCATAAACATGTACTTTGCATTTCTAAATCCGAATGAGAGGTTGTTAGGGAGCTAAATATACACATTTACGATGAGCGTATTATTCAACTGTATGTACGATAGTTTAATTCCTTTGTCTCTCATCCTCCCGTTCTTTCGTTCCTCACCCCCTTTATTGTGTAACCAGCCATCATATCGGGTTAGTCCACTAGGGACTTTCCATTGCGTCATGTTAATACTCAGTGTATATCCTGTGTGTGTGTGTGTGTTTATGTATTTCTTTGTGATTATTTCATTAGTTAGTAAATAAATAATTAAGCCAATTTGTGTAAGCTGGTTCATYATGGAGACTAGGGTTCGYGCAGATTTAACGGATTATGCAACATTCAGAATGAGACTGATGAGGTAAATAAGAATTAATGAATTGATGGATGACGGAGAGTATATTGAGATATTCTGATATTTTGAAGTAAATTCGGGAAATGGTAACTTGTTAAATAAACTTTTCCCGTGGTGCCCCAGATTACTACTTAATTAACTGTTAAAGGATTAATTGAATCACCTAATAATTGAGCATGGTATGCAATTATTCGATGAACAGCCGTCATCGCATTAATGGAACCAATGTCACGACAGTAGTTAAGGTTCCTGTAGGAACCTTTTATTTTTATTTCACCTTTATTTAACCAGGTAGGCTAGTTGAGAACAAGTTCTCATTTGCAACTGCGACCTGGCCAAGATAGCACAGCAGTTTGACACATACAACAACACAGAGTTACACATGGAATAAACAAACATACAGTCAATAAT
Organism: Salvelinus sp. IW2-2015; assembly: GCF_002910315.2. NCBI lineage: Eukaryota > Metazoa > Chordata > Actinopteri > Salmoniformes > Salmonidae > Salvelinus > Salvelinus sp. IW2-2015. The sequence goes on along the minus strand of NC_036854.1, from coordinate 53,428,253 downwards.
ACAGTAGATAAAAAGAAAACAAAAAGTCTATATACAGTGAGTGCAAATGAGGTAAGATAAGGGAGTTAAGGCAATAAATAGGCCGTGGTGGCAAAGTAATTACAATATAGCAATTTAACATGTCCCATGTATTCTATTCAACTCTAAAAAGTAAAGGTTCCTGGAGTGTCCTTTAGGGGTTCTTTAAAATTAAACTGTGGGGGAACCTCTATGAGTTCTTTGAAGAACCCTTGACAATATTGATTTAAATAATTCATTGTTTATTTAGTGGCACCACAAATGTGAAATCATATTTACACAACAATTTACCAAACAAATCCGTAAAAAATTACAGCATTTCTGTAAATAATACATTTAATTTGTATAATGCTTAACTTTTTTTATTTTTTTATAATTATGCAGGTAAACTAACAATATCCATTCCATGGATATCCAGTCCTCTTCATTTTGTCCTGCGGGTCAGGTCAGGATGGTCTCTTTTGTATTCCTCCTTCATTCTTTCGACGTGCTTTGTCACACTGTGTGTCCTCTGCACTCTGTGTCCTCTGMACTCTGTATCAATGGCTAGTAAAGATTAGTACAATACCAGTACATTTCGTCAGAATAAGAAAAGTGAGAGTTTTTTTTTTGAATTTATGATCCATATGTTGACATTTATATGACTGTTATTTACTTGGTTAAAAAGTGGTGTAGCAGACAGGCCCCCAAGTAGCTATACATCACATGTGCCATTAGTCACCTATGACACAAACACACATATGCACAGATAAAGCTCTTGATTTTTTACCTCTACGGGATTGGTGTCCTGCCCGTGGGAYRGTTGAGCTAACGTAGGCTAATGTGATTAGCATGAGGTTGTAAGTAACACAAAGACATATCTGAAATGGGCAGTCCAATTTACATAGCTATAACAGTGAAAGAATACCATGCTATTGTTTGAGGAGAGTGCACAATTATGAACTCGAAAATGTATTAATAAACCAATTAGGCACATTTAGGCAGTCTTGATACAGCATTTGAACAAACATGCAATGGTTCCTTGGATCAGTCTAAAACGTTGCAAATACACTGCTGCCATCTAGTGGACAAAATCTAATTTGTGCTTGGGCTGGAATAATACATTATGGTCTTTCTCTTGCATTTCAAAGATGATGGTACAAAAAAATATGTTTTTTTCTTTTTATTATCTTTTAGCAGATCTAATGTGTTATATTCTCCGACATTAATTTCACATTTCCACGAACGTCAAAGTGTTTCCTTTCAAATGGTATCAAGAATATGCATATCCTTGCTTCAGGTCCTGAGCTACAGGCAGTTAGATTTGGGTATGTCATTTTAGGCGAAAATTGAAAAAAAGAGTCGGATCCTTAGAACGTTCCCACTTCATTAGATGGTCACATATATTTTCAAACTACACTCACAAACTATTAACTGCAACTTTGTTGACAAGCAAAAGGTTAGGTTTAGGGGTATGGGTAAGGTTAGCCACAAACCTTGGCTGTCTTTGATGCTGGGCCTGCATTCCCATCAGAACAAAATTTCTGTGTGAACTTAGCTCTGATGATTGCAACCTCTGTTTTACTGAGAATAGGTTGCCTTTCATTTTTTATTCGATTTTTTATCATCCCATGCCATGATTCCTTAGTAACGGAGAATGGAGATTTAGTTATCAGTAATGGCCACACATTACTGTGAAATGTGTAAAAAAATGTATTACAAATATCACTCACATATCGTTGTCCTGTACGGTCCCTTAAAAATGGGTACCTGGCCACTAATAATGTCCAGACATCGGTATACTGTCTGCTTCGAAAATAGTATATCAATATAGTGTTCCATTACAGCATAACACATAACTACACACACACAAACACACATGATGTGCCAATTTATAAACTTAACAGGTATACAATGCCTTTGGAAAGCATTTAGACCTCTTGACTTTTTCCACATTTTGTTACGTTACATTCTTTTCCTCAGCAATCTACACACAATACCCGATAATGACAAAGCGAAAAGTTTGTTAGAAATTTTATCAAATTTGTAAAAAATAAAAAACGGAAATATCTTATTTACATAAGAATTCAGACCCTTTGCTATGAGACTCAAAGTTCCAAGACTCTTCCTAGAGCTGGCCCCCCAGCCAAACTGAGCAATCAGGGGAGAAGGKCCTTGGTCAGGGAGGTGACCAAGAACCCGATGGTCAGAACTCTGTCACTCTGACAGAGTTCCTCTGTGGAGATGGGAGAACCTTCCAGAAGGACAACCATCTCTGCAGCACTCCACCAATCAGGCCTTCATAGTAGAGTGGCCAGACGGAAGCCACTCTTCAAAAGCCACATGACAGCCCGCTTGGAATTTGCCAAAAGGTGCCTAAAGACTCTCAGACCATGAGAAACGTGATTCTCTGATCTGATGAAACCAAGATTGAACTCTTTGGCCTGAATGCCAAGCGTCACATCTGGAAGAAACCTGGCACCATCCCTATGGTGAAGCATGGTGGTGGCAGCCTTATGCTGTAGTGATGTTTTTCTGCGGCAGGGACTGCGAGACTAGTCAGGATTGAGGGAAAGATGAACGGAGCAACGTACAGAGAGATCCTTGGTGAAAACCTGCTCCAGAACGCTCAGGACCTCAGACGGGGGTTCTCCTTCCAACAGGACAACGACCCAAAGCACACAGCCAAAACAACGCAGGAGTGGCTTTGGGACAAGTCTCTGAATGTCCTTGAGTGGGCCAGCCAGAGCCCGGACTTGAACCCGATCGAACAACTCTGGAGAGACCTGAAAATAGCTGTGCAGCAACGCTTCTCATCAGCTCCCCATCCAAGGAATGGCAAATAAGTCTCGCTGCACAACCGACTGGCAAACGTATTGCAAATTCAGAAATCATGTGACTAACTGAATAAAAAGAAGAAACTACACTATGAAACAAAGATAAATGACTTGAAGAACGATAGTAAAAAGCTTTAGGAAAAAAAGCAAACTCAACCTCATCATTAATTGAATCAGATGGCTCATTCATCACGAAAGCAAAAGATATTGCCAACTACTTTAATGATTTTTTCATTGGCAAGATTAGCAAACATAGGCATGACATGCCAGCAACAAAYGCTTACACTACACATCCAAGTTTACCTGACCAAATTATGACAGACAAGCATTGCAATTTTGAATTCTGTAAAGTGAGTGTGGAAGAGGTGAAAAAAATGACTGTTGTCTTTCAACAATGACAAGCCACTGGGGTCTGACAAGTTGGATGGGAAATTTCAGAGGATAATTGCGGACGATATTGCTACTCCTATTTGCCATATCTTCAATTTAAGCCTACCAGAAAATGTGCCTCCAGGGTTGGAAGGAAGCAAAAGTCATTCTGCTACCTAAGAATAGTAATGCCCCCTTTACTTGCTCAAATAGCTGACCAATCAGCCTGTTACCAACCCTTAGTAAACGTTTGGACAAAATAGTGTTTGACCAGATACAATCCTATTTTACAGTTAAAAAAAATGACAACAAACTTTCAGCATGCTTATAGGGAAGGACATTCAACAAGCACAGCACTTACAAAAATGACTGATAATTGGCTGGGAGAAATTGATCAGTGCGGCTTTTGACATTATCGATCATAGCCTGCTGCAGGAAAAACTGGTGTTATGGCTTTACACCCCCTGGTATATTGTGGATAAAGAGTTACCTGTCTAACAGAACATGGAGGTTGTTCTTTAATGGAAGCCTCTCCAACATAATCCAGGTAGAATCAGGATTTCCCCAGGGCMGTTTTCTAGGCCCCTTACTTTTTTCAATCTTTTCTAATGACATGCCACTTTGAGGCTTTGAGTAAAGCTAGAGTGTCTATGTATGCGGATGACTCAACACTATACATGTCAGCTACTACAGTGACTGAAATGACTGAAACACTTAAAAAAGAGCTGCAGTTAGTTTCAGAGTGGGTGGCAAGCAATAAGTTAGTCCTAAACATTTGTCAAACTAAAAGCATTGTATTTGGGACAAATTATTCACTAAAACCTAAACCTCAACTAAATATTGCAGGACATAATRTGGAATTTGAGCAAGTTGAGGTGACTAAACTGCTTGGAGTAACCCTGGATTGTAAACTGTCACGGTCAAAACATATTGATACAACAGTAGCTAAGATGGGGGAAAGTCTGTCCATAATGAAGCGCTGCTCTACCTTCTTAACAGCATTATCAACAAGGCAGGTCCTTGCACAATTGAAAAATATATGGCACATGGAAACCAAACGAGGATGGTCTATGGTGATCGGTGGAATGGGCTGAGAGTGTCTGAGGGATGTGATTAAAGATCTTATGTTTGGTAATGTATTATTGTTATTTGACTGCTTTACATAAAAGTACCATGTGTATGCAAAATGTCTATGTAAAATGAATGTATATGGAGCAGAAAAGCTGTAAAAAAAAAACAAAAAAAAATATATTTGTCCTGTGATGTGTGGATGGGTTAATAAAAATCAATGAATAAAAAAAAGCAGGTCCTAGTTTTGTCACACCCTGATCTGTTCTACCTTCTTCCCCATTATCCCCAGTGTATTTATATCTGTATTCTCTGTTTGTCTGTTGCCAGTTCATCTTGTCTCGTCAAGCCTACCAGCGTTTTAACGTACTCCTGTTTTTTCTCTAGTCCCTGTTTTCCAGTTTTCCTGGTTTTGACCATTCTGCCTGCCCTAACCCTGAGCCTGCCGTTCTGTACCATGTGACACTGCCCTAGATTACTGACCACTGCCTGCCCTTGACCTGTTGTTTGCCTGCCCCCTGTTTGTCACACCCTGGCCTTAGTATTCTTTGTTTTCTTTATTATTTTAGTTAGGTCAGGGTTTGACAGGGGAATGTTTGGGTTTTATCGGTTTTGGGTGGTTATAATGGTAAAGGGGTGTTGGGTGTAGTGTATGGGTTTGTGTTGAGTGTATGTGTCTAGCTGTGTCTATGTTGGTGTAGTTTGTCTAGGAGAGTCTATGGTTGCCTGAATGGGTTCCCAATTAGAGACAGCTGATTTCTGTTGTCTCTGATTGGGAGCCATATTTAGGGTAGCCATAGGCTTTCGTTTGATGTGGGTAATTGTCTATGTCTGAACGTTTGTAGCCTGTATGTGCACTACGTTTATTAGCTTCACGGTCGGTCGTTTGTTTGTTTTGTTAGTTTTGTAAGAGTGTTTTGTTTTCGGTTCTCCTTCTTCTTAATAAAAGAAGATGGCTTATTTTTTCTACTGCTGCGTTTTTGTCGTTCCCAATCCTCCACACGATCGTGACAGAATTACCCACCAATACAGGACCAAGCGGCATGTAAAGCGGCAACAGGACCCACCTACGCAGGATTCTTGGACATGGGAGGAGATACTGGATGGTAAGGGGCCGTGGGCACAACCGGGAGAATATCGCCTTCCTCGTGAAGAGCTGGAGGCAGCTAAAGCCGAGAGGAGGCGATTATGAGGAGGCAGCACGAGACAAGGCTGAAGCCCGTAGTACAACCCAAAAAGTTCTTGGGGGGCCTTAAAGGGAGTGTGGCGAAGTCAGGTAGGAAACCTGCGCCTACTCCCTGTACTTACCGTGGAGAGCGAGAGTACGGCAGACACCGTGTTACGCAGTAGAGCGCACGGTGTCTCCTGTACGCGTGCATAGCCGGTTCGGTACATTCCAGCTCCACGTATCGGCCGGGCTAGACTGAGCGTTGAGCCTTATGTCATGAAGCCGGCCCAACGCATCTGGTCACCAGTGCGTCTCCTCGGGCCGGCGTACATGGCACCAGCCTTACGCATGGTTGCCCCGTTCGCCTACATAGGCCGGTGCGGTTATTCCACCTCCCCGCACTGGTCAGGCGACGGGGAGCATACAACCAGGTAAGGTTGGGCAGGTCCGGCGCTTAAGGGCGCCAGTACGCATGCACGTGCCGGTATTTCCGGCGCCACCATCCCCGCCCCTACCAGCACCACCAGTGCCTCTCCACGCACTAGCCTATGGTGCGTGTCTCCAGCCCTTTACCACCAGTGCCTAAACCACGCAACAAGCCTCCTGTGTGTCCCCAGAGTCCTGTGCGTCCTGTTGCTGCCCCCGCACTAGCCCTGAGATGCGTGTCCCCAGTCCGGTACCACCAGTTCCGGCACCACGCACTAGGCCTAATGTGCGCTCCCAGGGTCCAGTATGCCCTGTTCCTTCTCCCCGCACTAGCCCTGAGATGCGTGTCCCCAGCCCGGTACCACCAGTTCCGGTACCACGCACCAGCCTACAGTGCGCCTCAGCCGCAAGAGTCTGCCGTCTGCACAGCGATGCCTGAACTGCCCGTCTGCAAGCGCCATCTGAGCCATCCGTCTACCCAGCGCCATCTGAGCCATCCGTCTACCCAGCGCCATCGAGCCATCCGTCTACCCAGCGCCATCTGAGCCATCCGTCTGCCCCGAGCCATTAGAGCCGCCCGTCTGTCCCGAGCCGTCAGAGGCGTTCGTCAGTCAGGAGCCGCTAGAAGCCATTCGTCAGACAGGATCTGCCAGAGCCGCCAACCAGACAGGATCTGCCAGAGCGCAACCAGACAGGATCTGCCAGACGCCAACCAGACAGGATCGCCAGAGCGCCAACCAGACAGGATCTCCAGAGCCGCCAACCAGACAGGATCTGCCAGAGCCGTCAGCCAGCCATGAGCAGCCAGATCCGTCAGCCAGCATGAGCAGCCCAGACCGTAGCCAGCATGACAGCCAGATCGTCAGCCAGCATGAGCAGCCAGATCGCTCAGCCAGCCATGAGCAGCCAGATCCGTCAGCCAGCCATGAGCAGCCAGATCCGTCAGCCAGCATGAGCAGCCAGATCGTCAGCCAGCCATGGCAGCCAGACATCCGCAGCAGCCATGACAGCCAGATCCGTCAGCCAACCATGGGCCGTCCCTCAGTCCGGAGCTGCAGTCCCTCAGTCCGGAGCTGCAGTCCCTCAGTCCGGAGCTGCAGTCCTTCAGTCCGAGCTGCCGTTCCTCAGTCCGGAGCTGCCCCCTTATCCTGTGCTCTCCCTTATCCTGGTGCTGCCCCTTACCCTGTACTGCCCCTTAGTCCGGAGCTGGCCATTAGTCCGGAGCTGGCCATTTAGTCCGGACTGCCCTTAGTCCGGAGCTGCCCCTTAGTCCGGAACTGCCCCTTAATTCAGTGGGGTTATGTGGAGGGGTCATTTGAGGAAGCTAAGGAGGCGTTAGTGACTGTGGTGGGTGGGGACCACGACCAGTGCCGGAGCCGCCACCGTGGAAGGAAGCCCAACCAGACCCTCCCCTAGACTGTGTGCTGGTGCGCCCGGAGTTCGCACCTTAAGGGGGGGGTTATGTCACACCCTGGCCTTAGTATTCTTTGTTTTCTTATTATTTTAGTTAGGTCAGGGTGTGACATGGGAATGTTTGGGTTTTATCGGTTTTGGTGTTATATGGTAAAGGGGGTGTTGGGTGTAGTGTATGGGTTTGTGTTGAGTGTATGTGTCTAGCTGTGTCTATGTTGGTGTAGTTGTCTAGGAGAGTCTATGGTTGCCTGAATGGGTCCCAATTAGAGACAGCTGATTTCGTTGTCTCTGATTGGGAGCCATATTTAGGGTAGCCATAGCTTTCGTTTGATGTGGGTAATTGTCTATGTCTGAACGTGTAGCCTGTATGTGCACTACGTTTATTAGCTTCACGGTCGGTCGTTTGTTTGTTTTGTTAGTTTTGTAAGAGTGTTTTGTTTTCGGTTCTCCTTCTTCTAATAAAAAAGAAGATGGCTTATTTTCCTACTGCTGCGTTTTGGTCCGTCAATCTCCACACGATCGTGACACTGTTTTGTAAATAAACTTTTGTTACTTCGAACTGTCTGCATCTGGGTCTTCTCCTGAGCTATGTATGAACTGACGATGACGGACCCAGCAGACTCAGACCGGCTCCGCAACGCCATCTCCTCCCAAGGAGTCACCTTTGGAAGGCACGAGGAGTTCATTCGTGGTCTTATGGAGGGATCCAGACCTTGGCCAAACGCCATGACCGCGCGTTGACACATTGCTGGAGCAATTCTGTGGGTTGTCTGTCAGGCAGCCTACCATGACGATAACCTTCCAGCCCCTCAGTAACCCGGCTGTTAGCAGCACGGCTCCCCCGGCTACCCCGGTTTCCGAGAACCCCACTTACCTCCCCCAGAACGTTGGGCGTCGGGCGTTTTTCGCTCAGTGTTCTCTCATCTTCGAGCTGCAGCCCTCCTCCTTCCACTTGGACAGCTCGAAGATAGCGTACCTCATCACGCTGATGTCTGGGAGTGCTCTCTCCTAGGCTACGCAGTGGGGACAAACAGTATGCTCAGTCTGGAGGAGTTCGTGTGGAGGTTTTTGAATCTCCGTTGTCTGGGGGAGAGGCTGCCCGGAAGTACTCCAGTGTGTGGCAGACTATGCAGTGGATTTCCGCACGTTGGCAGCTCTGCCTGGAACCCGGAATCGCTGTTCTATACATTCCTGCTGGATTATCGGAGGAAGTTAACCTCTAATTCCTCCAAACCCGGATCCGGGAGCACCCCCCACAGTAAAAAAGCTGACTAGCCATAGCCTAGCATAGCGTCACAAGTAAATACTAGCATCTAAATATCATTAAATCACAAGTCCAAGACACCAGATGAAAGATACACATCTTGTAATCCAGCCATCATTTCTGATTTTTAAAATGTTTTACAGGAAGACACAATATGTAAATCTATTAGCTAACCACGTTAGCAAAAGACACCACTTTTTTTACTCCACCAGTTACTCCATCAGTAGCCATCAGTAATTCGACCAAATAAGATATAAATAGCCACTAACCAAGAAAACAACTTCATAAGATGACAGTCTGATAACATATTTATTGTATAGCATATGTCTTTTAGAAAAATGTGCATATTTCAGGTATAAATCACAGTTCTACATTGCAGCTGCAATCTGAAAATAGTGCCGAAGCTGCCAGAATAATTACAGAGACCAACGTCAAATACCTAATACTCATCTTAAAACATTTCTGAAAAATACACAGCGTACAGCAAATGAAAGCCCAACATCTTGTGAATCCAGCCAATATGTCAGATTTTTAAGTGTTTTACAGCGAAAACACAAATAGCATTATATTCGCTTAGCACAATAGCCAGAAACACAAGCAATTTACCAGCAGCACAGTTTAGCGATCGTAACAATATAGCAAAAGATATATAATTTTGGACTAACCTTGATATACTTCGTCAGATGACAGTCCTGTAACATCATATTACACAATGCATATAGGTTTTGTTCGAAAATGTGCATATTTAGCAGCACAAATCTTGTTTATACAATGTGATCAGTGGCAACAGGTCATGCATTCTGGCCGGCGCCATCTTGGAAAGGCACCTAAGTTTACGATTATTTATCGATTAGATTGACTAAAAATACAGGTGGACAGCAAATGAAAGATGCATTAGTTATTAATGCAACCGCTGAGTTAGATTTTAAAATTAACGTTACTAGACATACAGTGTGCGTTACAGCCAGACTAGTGCCGCAATAACGGCGGACAAATGCGTTTACATTTTCCACATAAATACGGAATAACATCATAAATAGTTCTTACTTTTGGACGAGCTTCCATCAGAATCTTGGGCAAGGTGTCCTTTGTCCAAAAGAATCGTTGCTCGGTTGTAAAACGTCGTCTTCAACTTCGGAATTAGCAGCTAACAATAGCTATGTGGCCACAACATTCCCAAATCCCCAAAACGCAATACTAAGGAAATTCCGAAAATAGCAATATACTCGCATAAACTGATATAACTCGGTTTAAAATAACTTCGTTATGATGTTTCTAACACCTATATCGAATTAAATTACAGACGGATATAGCTAAGGCCGATAACTGAGCGTTTCAAAATGCCATCTTGAGGTCTTGCTTTGCGCAATGACGAACGACGAAAAGAGAGCGCACTTCGTTCCTTGGCCTTTTATAAGCTCTGAGAACTACGTTAGACACTCCATTCCACTTCGGGTGCAGTTCATGTCGACCCATAGAACATACAGAGCTTTAAACTGATCTGAGAACAGAGCCTCGTTTTCAGACCTTCGCAGTTCCTGTCATGGATTTCGCTGCAGAAAGAGTTCTGGTTCACCCACAGACATAATTCAAAAGGTTTTAGAAACTAGAGATTGTTTTCTATCCAATAGTAATAATAATATGCATATTGTACGAGCAAGAATTGAGTACGAGGCAGTTTAATTTGGGAACGATAAATGTCCAAKTWGAAACAGCACCCCCTGTAGTGTCAAGTTAAGGACGAGSTAGCAGCCYGGGAACTACCAACGGATCTCGACTCGCTCATCGCCTTGACCATCCGGATGAATGGGCGGTTACGGGAACGTGGGAAGGAGAGGAGGTCTGATTCCACTCGCCCGCCCAATAATTCCACCTAGCCTCCGAGGCATCCCGGAAGTCCCCGCCGAGAGAACCYGAGACTACCCGAGTTCCCCCGAGAGACTCCAAAGTCTACCGATTCACCTCTACCCGGGCCGATGCAACTAGACAGAGCTAGGCTGTCTCCAACCGAGCGTTTACACAGGCTTCATACAAAGAGTTGCCTATATTGCGGGACTACTGGTCATTTCGTGTCCTCCTGCCCACTAAAATCCAGGGTCACTGGTAGGGGCGAGTACTCTGGTGGGCCATATGGATAACTTTCCCTCTCCCCTTACCTACATGCAGTGTCCCTAAAATATTGCCCATTTACAAGGATTTTGCTGGTGATATCCCCATACAGCAGTCCCACCCAAGCTAAGAACCTGTCCGGGAAGCCCATTTTTTTGCAATACCTTGAAAAGGTACTGGTGCGAGACCCGATCAAAATCCAAATTTAGGACTACAAGCCATATGTTTCAGTCTCTCGCATAACAGATGGCAKCTCTGATCAGTACCAGGCTGTCTGTGATCTTCCTTCCGGGAATGKCACAGGTTTGGTCCGGGTGGATCACCTCCYCTTAAAACAGAAGACATTCTGAGCGTTTAAACCTTATTAAAAAGTTTACAGTCAAAATTTAAAAGGGTAAYCGGTCTCCAGTCTCCAATGCTGATGYGCCAGATATTCAACTAGTCTAAAGAAGGCCAGTTTTATTGCTTCTTTAATCAGGACAACAGTTTTCAGCTGTGCTAACATAATTGCAAAAGGGTTTTCTAATGATCAATTTGCCTTTTAAAATGATAAACTTGGATTAGCTAACACAACGTGCCATTGGAACACAGGAGTGATGATTGCTGATAATGGGCCTTTGTACGCCTATGTAGATATTCCAATAAAAAGCAGCCATTCCAGCTACAATAGTCATTTACAACATTAACAACATCTACACTGTATTTCTGATCAATTTGATGTTTTTTTCATGGACAAAAAAWAATAMTTTTCTTTCAAAAACAAGGAAATTTCTAAGTGAACCCAAACTTTTGAATGGTAGTGAATATTTGTAAACAACAGCTGGTGCATGATATCTAAGGAAGTCTTGAGGTTCTGCTCGCCTGAGGTAGAGTTTCTCATGATAAGCTGTAGACCACACTATCTACCTAGAGAGTTTTCATCTGTATTTTTCATAGCTGTCTACATGCCACCACAGACCGATGCCGGCACTAAAACCGCACTCAATGAGCTGTATACCGCCATAAGCAAACAGGAAAATGCTCATCCAGAGGTGGCGCTCCTAGTGGCCGGGGACATTAATGCAGGGAAACTTAAATTAGTTTTACCAAATATTTATCAGCATGTTAAATGTGCAACCAGAAGGGAAAAAAATCTAGACCACCTTAACTCCACACATAGAGATGCGTACAAAGCTCTCCCTCACCCTCCATTTTGCAAATCTGACCATAATTCTGTCTTCCTGATTCTTGCTTACAAGCAAACATTAAAGCAGGAAGCACCAGTGACTCGGGCTATAAAAAAGTGGTCAGATGAAGCAGATACTAAACTACAGGACTGTTTTGCTGAGCACAGACTGGAATATGTTCCGGGATTATTCCGATGGCATTGAGGAGTACACCACATCAGTCATTGTGTAAAGGAATTYGTCCTCCTCATCTGACGAGGAGTAAGAAAGGTCGGACCAATGCGCAGCGTGGTAAGTGTCCATTATATTTAATAATCCTGAACACGACAACAATACAAAAATAACAAAGTGAATAGAATAGAAAACCAAAACAGTCCCGTAACGTGAACAAACAGACACGGAAGACAACCACCCACAAAACACAACAGAAAACAGGCTACCTAAATATGGTTCCCAATCAGAGACAATGACTAACACCTGCCTCTGATTGAGAACCATATCAGGCCAAACRAAAAACCCAACATAGAAACACAAAACATAGATAACCCACCCAACTCACGCCCTGACCATACTAAAACAAAGAAAATACAAAAGAACTAAGGTCAGAACGTGACACATTGGCTTCATCAATAAGTGGCTCAAAGACATCATCCCAACAGTGACTGCACCTACGTACCCCAACCAGAAGCCATGGATTACAGGCAACATTCGCACTGAGCTAAAGGGTAGAGCTGCCTCGTTCAAGGTTCGGGACTCTAACCCGGAAGCTTATAAGAAATCCCGCTATGCCCTCTGACGAACCATCAAACAGGCAAAGCGTCRATACAGGACTAAGATCGAACCGTACTACACCGGCTCCGACGCTCGTCGGATGTGGCAGGGCTTGCAAACTATTATAGACGACAAAGGGAAGCACAGCCGCGAGCTTCCCAATGACACAAGCCTACCAGACAACCTAAATAACATCTATGCTCGCTTCGAGGCAAGTAATACTGAAATATGCATGAGAGCATCAGCTGTTCCGGACGACTGTGTGATCAAGCTCTCCACAGCCGATGTGAATAAGACTTTTAAACAGGTCAACATTCACAARGCCGCAGGGGCAGATGGATTACCAGGATGTGTACTCCAAGCATGCGCTGACGAACTGGCAAGTGTCTTCACTGACATTTTCAACCTCTCCCTGTCTGACTCTGTAATACCAACATGTTTCAAGCAGAYCAACATAGTCCCTGTGCCCAAAAACACCATTATCCMAGAAAACCTAGACCCACTCCAATTTGCATACCGCCCAACAGATCCACAGATGATGCAATTTCTATTGCACTCCACTCTGCCCTTTCACACCTGGAGAAAAGGAACACCTATGTGAGAATGCTATTCATTAACTACAGCTCAGCGTTCAACACCATAGTGCCGTCAAAGCTCATCACTAAGCTAAGGACCCTGGGACTAAACACCTCCCTCTGCAACTGGATCCTGGACTTCCTGACGGGCCGCCCCCAGGTGGTGAGGGTAGGTAACAACACATCCGCCACGCTGATCGTCAACACGGAGGTCCATCAGGGGTGCATGCTCAGTCCCCTCCTGTACTCCCTGTTCACCCATGACTGCACGGCCAGACACGACTCCAACACCATCATTAAGTTTGCCGATGACACAACAGTGGTAGGCCTGATCGCCGACAATGATGAGACTTGTGGTGCCAGGACAACAWCCTCTCCCTCAACGTGATCAAGACAAAGGAGATGATTGTGGAYTACAGAAAAAGGATGGCCGAGCACGCACCCATTCTCACTGACGGGGCTGTAGTGGAGCAGGTTGAGAGCTTCAAGTTCCTTGGTGTCCACATCAACAATAAACTATCATGGTCCAAACACACCAAGACAGTCGTGAAGAGGGCATGACAAAGTCTATTCCCCCTCAGGAGACTGAAAATATTTGGCATGGGTCCTCAGATCCTCAAAAAGTTATCCAGCTGTACCATCAAGAGCATCATGACTGGTTGCATCACTGCCTGGTATGGCAACTGCTCAGCCTCCGACCGCAAGGCACYACAGAGGGTAGTGCGCATGACCCAGTACATCACCGAGGCCAAGCTTCCTGCCATCCAGGACCTCTATACCAGGCGGTGTTAGAGGACGGCCCTAAAAATGTTCAAAGACTCCAGCCACCCTAGTCATATACTGTTCTCTCTGCTACCGAACAGCAAGCGTACCAGAGCGCCAAGTCTAGGTCCAAAAGACTTCTTAACAGCTTCTACCCCCAAGCCATAAGACTCCTGAACAGCTCATCAAATGGCTACCCAGATTATTTGCATTGCCCCCCCCCCTTTTACGCTGCTGCTACTCTCTGTTTATTATCTATGCATAGTCACTTTAATAACTCTGCCTACATGTACATATTACCTCAATTACCTCAACTAACCGGTGCCCCCCCACATTGACTCTGTACCGGTAYCCCTGTATATAGCCTCGCTATTGTTATTTTACTGCTTCTCTTTAATTATTTGTTACTTTTATTTTATTTTTATTTTTCTTAACACAGCATTGTTGGGCTTGTAAGTAAGCATTTCACTGTAAGGTCTACACCTGTTGTTTTTGGCGCATGTGACAAATAAAATTTGATTTGATTTGAAATACCAAGCCTAAAATCAAGAAGCGCAACCAATGCAGATGTAGATGCAAAGTGGCTAGGAAAAACTCCCGAGAACAGCAGGAACCTAGAAAAGAAAAATGTAACCTACAGATGTAGGATTTTAATTTGATCACCCTGTTGCACCCTGTTGCAGGGGAACTTTCTTGCAATGCAGGAAATTTAAAGTGCCACTCCAGTCTTTCCTCTTTTGTTCTCTATTGCYYCTCTATTGTTCCTCAAGCAAAGGGGAGGCTGATGACATCACCTTTAAAAAAAAAAACATTTACACTTTCCTATCAGACCAACTCGTTGAATGCCGTACTCCTTGAAGTTTGCAGTTGTCTAAAAAACGATATTTTGCTCAAAACATATACATTTTCTACCCTTTAGTGTGTGTACTTTACAGTATTTATACTTGGGATATTGCTTTTCAACAGTAAAAGTTCAAAAATAGCTGGAGGACTTCTTTAAAACTGGTAGTGTATTTGARGTTAAAGGCTTCTGACATTTGTAATTTCCACTTTATTTGAGACTTGATTTTTCCTTATGAAAAATGTATCTACCCCTACAAAAATGGCCATTAACTATAATCCACATAATAATTCACATTTACTGTTGCTGCAGGATTATTTACCTGTTGTAACAAACTGGCTCAAATTAAGATYATATATATGTAACCTCAAACTTAGACTGTAACTGTCCTGTGAACGGCGCTTAACTTGGGCAGGAGCTCACAGGAACTGAGTACGGACACCTTACTACTTTAGTTCCTGTACCTCTTACATACTATGAACTAAATATAAACCGATTAGCTAAATATAAAACTATTAGCTAAAAATAACATCCTACAGGGTTATAACTCTGAGTACCGCCACCTATTTTAGTCCAARTCAAGCACTAACTGTGAAGTGGTACATAAATGCTTGATTATGATCACCTTGCTCTGCTCTTTGACCTCTCAGATGGTAGCAGTCGGRTGTAATAACATTGTGTCAATTGTGTTGGGCTGATATTATTAGATCAGAGATGGATTGTGAGTGACAAATCCCAGTGGTGGGAACACCTGAGAGAATACCCTGGTCTTAGGTTTCTGCTTTTAAACTATGAAAAACTATAGCTGGGAATAGACCAACACTTGGGTAAAATCAAAGGCTAAGACTAGTAGAGAATGTACCTCYTTCTCCTTGTCACTGTCAGCATACTATGATACATCACTGTCCCCTGGTGAACAAAAGTAGAACGTTTGCATTTTCAGTCAACACAGTACGTCGCCGGTGCTGTAGAGGGCAGATGTACATTTTATTGCAGTTGTGTGTACAGTGTACAATACTTTGAAGGAAGGACCCCCGCCTTCCCCGGCTGAGGAAAATGGCCGACGTAGAGATGGAAATCGAGTCTACAAGAATGAATAATAATGGGAACGAACACGTGTAAGACATTTTAGAAGATTACACAGTCATGCAATTTATTTGTAGTACGTTTATCCGGCTCAGTGATTTTGGCAAGTCGACGTTGTGGTCGTTGTATCTGTTTCCTTAAGCATTAAAACTACTAGGCTAGCTAGCTGGCTAACTATATAGAGMTAGCCTGCAATCTCGACTTAGCTAGCACCGAGTGGTCGAACGTGTTTGCTGACATGTTTACATGTTTTCTATAGATAAACCACAGATAAACTATACCATAAACCATTCAAACCCTAGTGCCATAACATGTGACTTTATATGCTAGCTATTTTGCTCGCTAGCTATCTAGCTAACAATACCTATTGCATCAGTAAGAAGTTAACGTAGCAAGCTAGCCAGTGTTTGCGAGCAAGCTAACACGTTAGCTGGGTAATTCTCAYAAAACTTGACATTTGACCAAACAATTAAAAAAATTCACGAAATGTTATATTGGATCACTGAGATTGGGATCTGTACTTATCTATTTCATAATTATTCTTATGATTTAAGTTTTTTTTTTTTTACAGTTATGCATTTTACCTCAATTTCCACAACTAACGTTACCAATGCAAAAATGCTCATTACTGTAACGTTACACTAACAGTTTTCAGTCCAAAAAAGTAAAACAAATCCATTTCTAATAWTTTTTTTTACATAGATCCCGCAATGAAAATGCCCGAGTTAAACATAGCACTGAAAATACAATTATTTTTTATGTATTTTGTAATATCTCATTACCATAACATAGCGGTTTTAACATTTTGTCATCACTTGTGTATACAGGTTTATTTTTATGTACACATATTTGGATAAAGAACAAAAGTACAACTAGATTAAGCCAAAGTTTTATTTTTCCTAATATTTCAAAAAATATATGTGCATTATGGTAATGATGAGCAGGTTTCGGAGACTGCAAGTTTCGGTAATGAGTGTTGCATAGTTTGCCATTGAAAAACTACTGATCTCTCTGAGATTCAGTAATTTGTTAATCCCAAATGATTTGCATACTAAAATCACTATTAATGCAATTTACTAAAATACCCCTTAATTACAGTATAAGTACTGTAATTACATGCATGTATTTTCAAAAGCAAAAAAAAATCTAAGGTCTTTACAGGTAGTATTGCTGTATTTGGACATTTGTAGTTGTAAGGCATTTTAGATGTATTTCTGGATTGAATGGGATGTTAGGGGGCAAACGGCATAACGGCATATATGCCTATAAAGTATCTAAATCCATGAGATATGGACCTTGGGATATTAAAGGTAGACTCAGCGATATGACGTAGCTGCATAGGGGGTCATTTTCCGCCACAACTAAGAACGTTGATGCGCAAACCCCTCTGTTTTGGTGCCCTGATTACCATGCTGTGAATAGCGTGAAGTGAACCCATGCACAGATACCGTGTGTGACTGTTTTAGAGCTAAGTCTTGCGTCTCGCTCATCTCAATATCTGCGGTGCGGCTCGTGGCAATGTAATTTTGCTGAGTCTACCTTTAAACAACAGTATACAGTGGCAAGAAAAAGTATGTGAACCCTTTAGAATTACCTGGACTTCTGCATAAATTGGTCATAAAACTTGATCTGGTCTTCATCTAAGTCACGACAATAGACAAACACAGTCTGCTTAAACTAATAACACACCAACAATTATACGTTGTCATGTCTTTATTGAACACACCGTGTTAACATTCACAGTGCAGGGTGGGAAAAGTATGCGAACCCTTGGTTTTAATAACTGGTTGACCCTACTTTGGCAGCAATAACTTCAAGCAAACATTTTCTGTAGTTGCGGATCAGACCTGCACAATGGTCAGGAGGAATTTTGGACCATTCCTCTTTAAAAAACTGTTTCAGTTCAGTAATGTTCTTGGGATGTCTGGTGTGAACCGCTCTCTTGAGGTCATGCCACAGCATCTCTGTCAGGACTTTGACTGGGCCACTCCAGAAGGTGTATTTTCTTCTGTTGAAGCCATTTTGTTGTTGATTTACTTCTGTGTTTTGGGTCATTGTCCTGTTGCATCACCCAACTTCTTTTGAGCTTCAGTTGGCGGTTACAGTTACATTMTCCTGCAAATTGTCTTGATAAACTTGGGAATTCATTTTTTTGTTGATGATAGCATGCTGTTCAGGCCCTGAGGCAGCAAAGCAGCTCCAAACCATGATGCTTCCTTCACCATACTTTACAGTTGGGATGAGGTTTTGATGTTGGTGTGCTGTGTGTTTYTTTCTCCACCCATAGTGTTGTGTGTCCCTTCCAAACAACTCAACTGTAGTTTAACCCCATTAAGCATTCTGCACTGTGCTCTTGCARTCATCTTTGCCGGACGGCCAATCCTAGAGAGAGTAGCAGCAGTGCTGAACTTTCTCCATTTATAGACAATTTGTCCTACCATGGACTGATAAACATCAAGGCTTTTAGAGATACTTTTGTAACCCTTTCCAGCGTTATGCAAGTCAACAATTCTTAATCTTGGGTCTTCTGAGATCTCTTTTGTTYGAGGTATGGTTCACATCAGGCAATGCTTCTTGTGAATAGTAAACTCACATTTTGTGAGTTTCTTTATAGGGCAGGGCAGTTCTAACCAACATCTCCAATCTCGTCTCAATGATTGTACTCCAGGTTAGCTGACTCCTGACTCCAATTTGCTTTTGGAGAAGTCATTAGCCTAGGGGTTCACATACTTTTTCCAACCTACACTGTGAATGTTTAAATTATGTATTCAATATAGACAAGAAAAGTACAATAATTTGTGTGTTATTAGTTTAAGCAGACTGTGTTTGTCTGCTGTTGTGACTTAGATGAAGATCAGATCAAATTTTATGACCAATTTATGCAGAAATCCAGATAATTCCAAAGGGTTCACATACTTTTTCTTGCCACTGTTGGTAAGTGTGAAAACAAGTACAGATGTAAAAATGGTGAATATCCTACTTTAAGTGTTTGGGTTGCTCTTTGCAGAAACACGAACTGCCGATTGTGGCTTAAAGTAAGTTAAATGGGGTTTATAGACCCCATATTTCTTGTACGTAATCAAATAAATGTTGTTTTTACAAAAAATCAAGGTTTTAAGGAATGGACCTAGTAAATAGATTAAGTTTCCAGTACAGCTCACCCATTGACTATAAATGAGACTTAACTTATTATCATTACTGAAATTAAGGTTCTTATTACCTAAACTGACCTAAAAATTATGTTGTAATGAGAAATGTGTGTTTCGGTAATGAGTACCTTAACTCAATATGCAAAAAATAGGAGACAGCCATTATGCGTCAGAAAACAATTGACCACATCACTWAAGCCCATTCACGCCTCCGTGTTGGTAAGGTAATGGTTCCGATTTTTTCACAATTTGAGCTTTTTAGCCGTGCTGGTAATGAGAAGTCCAAGTGGGTTAAAGGGGGTGTTTGAGAAGAAGAATCTCATTTTGAAGGCATATAAGCGAATAAATTAACAACCTGTGCTCATCTAAGGACTACCCTTCTAGATTAGTGGTTCAGAAACTGTGGGGTGCACCTGTGGGGATAATATTTTGGGGGGATAGAAATGCCCCAAAAGATGGGGGAAAGTACTGTTTCCTCATGGCTAACTACCAGGAAGTTTGAAAAGACTGAGTGGGCGGGGAGCTTATATTAATGAGGTTGCCTTGACTGACAGCTCTTTGAAATGCCTATGTCAAGAAACAAGGATCTAGTGAGCAGTTTGCAGTAAAATCATCTTAAGCTAATTTGGTGATACACAAAGCAACTCAAACAATTGCATCAATTACGTCCCAATTTTTTTTACATTTCCTGTCTCTTGTGATGCGGTTCACAGCAGCACATGACAACTGCGTCAGAGTTTTGAACTAGCCGCCCCCCCCCCCTTTTTATTCCTTGCTGGCTGAAGACCTAGCTAGCCAGTAACTGTCTAACACCAGACACAGATGAAAGGGGAGACATATAACACAGGAGGTTGGTGGCACCTTAGATTTGTCATATTCATTATTCATTTACGATTCATTATATTTGCTGACACCCTACAGTCAAATGTTGGCACCAGTAGAGTAGCTACAGTATCTAGCTATATAAGCCACGCCCCTCCGCAAACACTCCTTCTCCGATGTTGGTTACAAGGCTGTAGTTATTTAAATTCGGTAAGAGAATATCATGTTACCATTGATGTATTAAAATGAGAGTTGGGATGATGTCACCCTATCCCCTTAATAATCCTGGCTCCTGAATCCAAGTGTTTGACATGGGGGAGAGGACCAGTGTCTTTATGATCAAACTTCATCAATGTAGAAGCAACAGTCATTTTTCATACTTTGGTAATTATATATATATATATTTTTTTATCCTTTATTTAACTAGGCAAGTCAGTTAAGAACAAATTCTTATTGACAATGACGGCCTACCCCGGCCAAACCCTCCCCTATCCCGGACGACACTGGACCAATTGTGTGCCGCCCTATGGGACTTTATTCTGGTTTCATCCAAATATCAAATTTCATGAAAAACGTGATTTTTACTGTTCATGACCTTTAACAAAATTTCAACTTACTCCTGAAAGTTGTAATAATAGAATGCACAAGGTGCAAGTTTTAAATTTGGTAGTGCATCATCAGTTTTCCTCTTCCTCATGTCAGTCATTACAGACCTATTTATAACATTTCATAAATGTACAGATCAACTAGCCCATTTCATTGTAATTGAGTTCCTCAAATATCACATGAACACACACACAAGACATGTGTAGAATTGTAGGAAATTGGCTTTAAAACAGCAACAAAAATTATCCACCAACAAGAGGGGTGCGGTAATGAGACATGTCCACAGTCAGTGTTTTTACGTAATAAATATTATAGTTTAATGTAAACTTCAACAAGTATTCCATTTTTAGGATTTATGGACAAAATTCGGCAACATATTTAGTGTTTTATTCAAGTGAGTTAGGTTTTTCGAAAGTAACATTTTATAAAACATTTCTGTGAATTTAATCAGAAAGCATTTCAGTAATGAGAGTTTTGGGTGAAAAATGTGCATATTAATTTATTTAAAATAAGACACTTTGGCAAAAAAGTTGACATCTTAGTCTTCAGAATGATAGTGGATTTTTGCATMTGCATCATAGTTTTGTAACTAAATTTTCTACAGATATGTTTAAAACTGGTTTCATGAGAATCACCCAGCTAGCAGTATGCGTCAGCTATGGCGGTAAAGTCAGGAAGCAAGGATAGTAATGTTTTGGTCGATGAATGTTGTAGCTAACCAAGTTACAAAAAAGTTATTGGTTTAAATTMTATATTTGACCAATCTCTTTTTATCTCCACAGGAAAGAAGATTTGGAGAGCAATGAGAAGAGTGGGAGTGAGGAGGAGAGTGTTGAAAATTCTGAAGAAGAAGAGGACGATAAAGAGGTCAGAGAGGGGGAAGCTGAAATAAATGGAGAAAAGACAGCAGAGGGGTCCAAACATTACAGCAGTGGCAGCAAACACAAGAAAAAGAAACACAAACACCGCAGCAAGCACAAAAAACACAGACACGCCTCTGAAGAGGACAAGGACCGCAAGCGCAAACATAGACACAAACACAAGAAACACAAACGTAAAGATGGCTCCTCTCCATCCGCCCCTGGCATCAACAGCTCCTCTAGCCACAGAAAAACGGACATATCCCCTGTATCTGACGACAAGGCTTTATTGGAGGAGTTGGAGAAACAGAGGGCCATGATCAAAGCAGAGCTAGACAGCCAGATGATGGAGGGGGGCAAGGTGCAGTCAGGCATGGGCCTCATCCTACAGGGTTATAACTCTGGCTCTGAGGAGGGAGATGGAGATGGGGGGGTCCGGAATGGGGAGCAGCACCAGAGGGACAGCATGGCAAAGCCCCCCTCCCCGAGGGGTAGAAGTGGTAAATCCAGACGGGACACCACAGAAGCAGGCAAGTCCAGCTCCAAGCGCCACAGTCGGAGCAAGTCCAGGGAGAGGACCGGCAAGGAGTCCAAGTCAGACAAAACGACCAAAGGCACCAAAAACACCACCGCCAAAGAACGTGGCCGCAGCAAATCAAAAGAGAGGAAACGCTCCCAGAGCAGGTCCAAAGAGAGAAGCAAGACGTCTCCTTCCCCCTCCAGCAGGAGATCAGAGCAGAGAGGCGGCCGCTTGGACAAACGCTCCTCGCCCCAGAACGATGACAGACCAAACGCGGTGCACAGCAGCCGGAGGTCCAGATCACGGGAGCGCCCAGGACGATCGGAGGCAGAGAAAGAGCCAGACAAGAGGCCGACCAAGTCCCCGTTTAAGGACACCTCGTCAGGGAAAGAGAATCGCTCTCCCCAAAGGCGAGGAGGAAGGGAGCTCAGCAGCCCCCAGAGGAGACGCAGCACCTCCCCACGCTCCACCAGAGACTCCCAACGGGCATCAGCTTCAGCCTCCACCTCCAAACAGGGCTCTCCTTCCAGAGCAGCCAGGTCCCCAGCCAGGAGAGGCAGCAGTCGCTCCATAGACGCCAGGAGGAGGGATGCTGACAGACAGGGCTCCTCACCACTAAGGTCCGTTACTATGGAATAACCTGCAGTCCACTCCCTATTTCTCCAACTTTGAGTCCCAATGTTTTTATTTTTTTAAATGAACCATCATTTATTTAAGCCTATATTACGAAATGTTTATGCAGTGCCTGTTTCTTGTCCCGTACTGTACAGCAGTAGAGGTCTGTACATGGCAAGGGCAACTATTACTTTTGTGTTTCAGGATTGGGCATTAAGAATGTGCTGCTGTGCTACCACCACTGATCTTCCAAGCTTTCTCTCTCCTACAGGAAGCGAATACGGCCAGAAGCAGGACCAGGGGGTAGAGCGAGGTCACGGGAGACCAGCCCCAGAGGTGCTCCACAAGGTCGCAGGATGAGCCGCTCTCCCTTCAGAAGAAGGTCTCCCTCGCCCTTCCGGAGACGGAGTAGATCTCCACTGAGACGCAGGTTAGACGAGACAAGCTGAAACTTTGTGTGTGTGGATGAGCTGGGCAAAATGGAATCTGCAAGAGTTCTTCCTCAAGCCTTCAGAAATGTATTGAGATGATGCCTGTAAATAATGGTAGTAATACTGTATTATTATTAGATACTGGACTCGTATAGCTAGTTCCTTTCCGACTGATTCCCTTTCAAATTCTGTCTGGCTCTATTGATGAAGCTTTAGTGATGTCAGAGTAGGAGGCTCATAAGACAAGGTTGTCTAAGGGTTTGTTAAGTGTTTAACAAACCATTCAGAACAACACAAAGTGTTTCCTTTGCTGTGCGCTGCAGGTCACCAGAGAGGGACAGGTACGGCCGTCTCAGACAGTACGGCAGGCGCTCCAATTCCCGGGACCGGGACAGGAGGAGGAGACATGGCCGGGACGAGGACAAATTCAAGGGCAGCCTCTCTGAGGGCATGAAGGCCGACAAGGAGTCCTCCGAAGAGGAAGTGTG
Source organism: Salvelinus sp. IW2-2015 (assembly GCF_002910315.2). Lineage (NCBI taxonomy): Eukaryota > Metazoa > Chordata > Actinopteri > Salmoniformes > Salmonidae > Salvelinus > Salvelinus sp. IW2-2015. The sequence continues at coordinate 53,404,910 of NC_036854.1, read as the reverse complement.
AGTAGAGGGACAACACACACACACAAATGCTATACTCGGCAATATGGTAATTCTCTGGGTGATTGTGTGTTCTTGTAAGTGGGTTTATTTTGTGCTCAGGTTCGAGGACTTTGACGGTGAGGAGGTGGATGAAGAGGCCCTCATAGAGCAGCGCCGCCAGCAGCGCCTAGCTATCGTCCAGGTCAGTTCCTCTCTCACTCTGCTGTTGGACTGTCCATAGCTGTTTCAGGGATCCCCAAGTCCAGTGTTTCGTTTGTTTACAGACACATCCTCTATTTTTTTCTACTCAGATATGGGACATTTTCATGATTTGATTTTTCATGATACACCGCTGAAATTGTCCCACATCCAAACCAATATCTTATTTTTCCGGATTTCCATTGTTGTGACCTCTCTATGCCTGACACCTTTCTCCCTGCGCAGAAATACCGTGGCGGCAACGAGGACAGCATGACGTCTATGGCGTCGGATCCCAGTAGCCCCCAGAGCAGCACGCGGAGCCGCTCGCCCTCACCAGACGACATCCTGGAGCGCGTGGCGGCCGACGTGAAGGAGTACGAGCTGGAGAACCTGGACACGTTTGAGGAGAACATCAAGGCCAAGCAAGGCCTCATCACACACGAGAAGGACGGTGAGTAAAGGGTCAGGCAAGGTGAAGATATATGCGCCCTATTTCCTACAGTATATGGTTGATACAACCATCCCAGCTCTGCAGATTTTGCTGTGAAGAGACAGAATCATTAGATTATTTGTTTTGATACTGTCCATATGTTGCTTGTTTTTGGTCGCATGTCCAGGGATGGCTGTACAATTGCAACATTTACTTTGAGCTAACTCTGCAGATAGCGCTACTGGGTGATCTGAAAAGTCATAGTCAATCAATCAATAATATAATAATACTTTTAGCAAACATTTTTATCTTTAATTTACAATCTGTAGAAACTATGAGAATAGAAAGGTTCAGAACTTTTGTGAAACATCACAGCACAGTTGACAAATATATGGCAAATAGAAATCCAAAATGGATGGTGTTAAGAGACAGATGGGAGGGGTTGACTGGAGCTGAAGGGTGGGACTAATAACAAGATAACTAATGTAAAATATACTGTGTCCGTAAAATGCATATACAGTTGAAGTCGGAAGTTTACATACACCTGAGCCAACTACATTTAAACTCAGTTTTCACAATTCCTTACATTTAATCCTAGTAAAAATTCCCTGTTTTAGGACAGTTAGGATCACCACTTTATTTTTAGAATGTGAAATGTCAGAATAATAGTTGAGAGAATGATTTATTTCAGCTTTTATTTCTTTCCTCACATTCCCAGTGGGTCAGAACTTTAGTATTTAGTATTTGGTAGCATTGCCTTTAAATTGTTTAACATGGGTCAAATGTTTTCGGGTAGCCTTCCACAAGCTTCCCACAATAAGTTGGGTGAATTTTGGCCCATTCCTCATGACAGAGCTGGTGTAACTGAGTCAGGTTTGTAGGCCTCCTTGCTCGCACACGCTTTTCCAGTTCTGCCTACAAATTCTCTATAGGATTAAGGTCAGGGCTTTGTGATGGCCACTCCAATACCTTGACTTTGTTGTCTTTAAGCCATTTTGCCACAACTTTGGAAGTATGCTTGGGGTCATTGTCCATTTGGAAGCCCCATTTGCGACCAAGCTTTAACTTCCTGACTGATGTCTTGAGATGTTGCTTCAATATATCCACATAATTTTCCTGCCTTATGATGCAATCTATTTTGTGGAGTGCACCAATCCCTCCTGCAGCAAAGCACCCCCACAACATGATGCTGCCACCCCTGTGCTTCATGGTTGGGATGGTGTTCTTCAGCTTGCAAGCCTCATCCCTTTTTCCTCCAAAGATAACAATGGTCATTATGGCCAAGCAGTTCTATTTTTGTTTCATCAGACCAGAGGACATTTCTCCAAAAAGTATGATCTTTGTCCCCATGTGCAGTTGCAAACCGTAGTCTGACTTTTTTATGGCAGTTTTGGAGCAGTGGCTTCTTCCTTGCTGAGCGGCCTTTCAGGTTATGTCGATATAGGACTCGTTTTACTGTGGATATAGATACTTTAGTACCTGTTTCCTCCAGCATCTTCACAAGGTCCTAGACCTGTTTCCTCCAGCATCTTTGCTGTTGTTCTGGGATTGATTTGTACTTTTCACACCAAAGTACGTTCATCTCTAGGAGATAGAATGCATCTCCTTCCTGAGCGGTATGACGGCTGCGTGGTCCCAGTGTGTTTATACTTGCATACTATTGTTTGTACAGATGAACATCGTACCTTCAGGCATTTGGAAATTGCTCCCAAGGATGAACCAGACTTGTGGAGGTCTACAATTGTTTTTCTGAGATCTTGGCTGATTTCTTTTGATTTCCCCATGATGTCATGCAAAGAGGCACTGAGTTTGAAGGTAGGCCTTGAAATACATCCACAGGTACACCTCCAATTGACTCAAATGATGTCAATTAGCCTATCAGAAGCTTCTAAAGCCATGACATTATTTTCTGGAATTTTCCAAGCTGTTTAATGGCACAGTCAACTGAGTGTATGTAAACTTCTGACCCACTGGAATTGTGATACAGTGAATTATAAGTGAAATAATCTATCTGTAAACAATTGTTGGAATAATTCCTTGTGTCATGCACAAAGTAGATGTCCTAACCGACTTGCCAAAACTATAGTTTGTAAACAAGAAATTTGTGGAGTGGTTGAAAAACGAGTTTTAATGACTCCAACCTAAGTGTATGTAAACTTCCGACTTCAACTGTATTTTATATATTTTTTATATGTATATAATATTTTGCAAATAGAAATCAAACTGGATGGTCTTCAGAGATAGATGGGAGGGGTTGAGGGTAGCGGAAGGATAGGTGTAAAAACAAACAACATATAGCTATTGTAAAATAGATTGTGTCTGTAAAATGTATATAGTATGTATGAGCTGGAAGTAGAAGCCTTAAGTGTTGTTCATTAGTTTAGTCCAATTAGGGGAGGGGTTATAGAGTTAGTGGGAAATAAAGGAAAGTATAATAAAAATACAACAAATGAAAAAGAACTGTTCCCAACCGCTGTCGCGCAATGTTTTTTTKGGGAGTATGTGACACAGCTCACTTGCCAGCCATGGTCCCAGCAATTTTCTGCCTAATGGGCAATATCAAATGTGCAAAAATACCTTAAGAAATACGTTGAGATTCTCACGTGGCCCATTATATTAGGCTTTCTGCATTACTGGGGTATAACAGTCATATGATAGATGTAGTTTGAAGAGAGCAGACTTTCTTTCAAGCTATTTTTATAGCCAAACTTTTAGGACTGGGACGTTTTCAGACTGAGAAATATGATGATCAATATTTATTCCCAGGCAATGTAGTGAACTATAGCCTAATCATATTTAGGAAGTATATTTCATTGGAAAGATAACTGACCCGTGTTTCTATGACCATGCATAGCCTATAGCCTACTATACTTAATTCAGWCCACACGCGCACCTGATCTCGCAGGTATGGCTACTGAACTGGAAGCAGCGAGAATCATGACAGCCACACTTGCTACGTTTTGCATATAGGATATAGCCTACGTTTTAGGAGGATGATTTGCAGGCAGAGACAAATAAATGGGTAGTCAATACTTATTGACTACTAAATGATGATTCCATTTTTTGATTGCACTTCGACTCACGTTGGTTGAGCACCCTCCACTTCTTTCCATGATCAGTATTTATTTGCGGACACTGTAGTAAAGGATGATTTGCAGGCAGAGACAAATAAATGGGTAGTCAATACTTATTGACTACTAAATGATGATTCCATTTTTTGATTGCACTTCGACTCACGTTGGTTGAGCACCCTCCACTTCTTTCCATGATCAGTATTTATTTGCGGACACTGTAGTAAACTACAGTCTAATCATATTTAAGTTAACTGCCACGTGATTCTCCGCTCGTATAGACAGCCTACTCTATTTCCATGAGACCACACATACTAGGCGCGCTACTAGGGAGGTAGGTTACTGAAGTTGAATAATGCGGAAAAATATGTGCTTTTAATACAATTCCGTAGGATAACGCATACAAATCAGATAGACGACCGTTTCCAAATAATCTGGTGGACAACAAAAATATTTGCCCGCAGCATGAAAATTGCTGACTGTGCCGTAATGATTCTATTGTGTAGTTTCCGTTTTCATGTACTGTCTTTTTAAGCACATGACCAAATTAATTTCCCCCTAGTGTGATAATAAAGTTGATCTGAATTTGAATCTGTCTGCTTGGGAGAAAGCTGACAATGCAGTAGTGACTTAACACATACGACTTACATTGACCAATGCAGGGGTGGTAAATTAGTCTTCGGTCTGTAAGTAAGTCTTTGGGTCCCCTATGGTCATTCATTTGCATTCCTTCAGGTGATATTTTATGGCCAAAACGTGTGCCAGTCAGAGCATGTTTCTACTAATAACTCACAAATGTAAAAAAATGTTTCCCCCTCCCTCTTTCCGTTAGGACCCAAAAAGCCCTCGGCCCCGGATATGTTTACAGAATCGGACGACATGTTTGAAGCAGCCATTGATGTAAGTCTTACAGGAGCCTCATTCCCCTCCACTGATTTCAAACCATGTTTGTGTCTCTGATCTTTAGAGTGCAACTCTGGACTAGACACGCAAGCTCGTCCTTATCTTCCCGAATGATCTGTCTGTTGCAGTAGTTCATTATGTGAGTGTGGTTGAATGTTTGGTTATGTTGTGGTTGAACCATTGGTCGTATATATCTCTGTACAGAGTGCCAGGATGAGAGCAGCAGGTGTGGGGGGGAAGGACTTCAAAGAGAACCCCAACCTCCGGGACAACTGGACCGACGCAGAGGGTTACTACCGTAAGTGCCCTTGACTGTACACTGTACAAATGTTACTGTCATTCACTAATTCATCAATTAAATTATTTTTTTTTCTCTATAAATCAGCCCTGTTTGGAAACAGTCCGTGTAGTCTTACAGTATTCAGTGTGGTCCTTTGATTTCATGATCATTCAATATAGTGTTGTTTTAGGCCTGGAAACTGGATATCGCATTGAGAAATGTCCAACACTTTATAAACATGCCCCTCATCTCTTCCCTCTGTGTGCCACCTGTATGTTAGGTGTGAACATCGGGGAGACGCTGGACAAGCGCTATGACGTGTATGGCTACACAGGCCAGGGAATGTTTAGCAATGTGATCAGGGGCAGGGACACGGCCCGCGCCGGACAGGATGTGGCTGTCAAGATCATCCGCAACAACGAGCTCATGTAGGTCCTCAGGCAGGCAAGCCTCAGGACTCAAATGGCAACCCATTCCCTATATAGTCTACTACTTTTGACCAGCACTCTTGACCAGGGCCCATAGCTCTCTAGTCAAAAGTAGTGCACTATATMGGCAATAAGGTGCCATTTGGGTTTGTCTGGTCTGTTTCACTTATTGTTATGGGAGCATATTGCCTTTACCACCCATACATTTGAATGTGCACTCTCATACGTATTCCATCTATGTGAAGTGTCCGGGTTTTCCTTGGACAAGGGGAATTTATCTGATTTATTTATACAAATAAATAAAAAACAATCAATGCTTACCTTGCTGATTTTGTTTTGGGTCTCCAGGCAGAAAACTGGCCTGAAGGAGCTGGAGTTCCTCAAGAGGCTCAACGACGCCGACCCCGACGACAAGTTCCACTGCCTGCGCCTCTTCAGACACTTCTACCACAAGCAGCACCTGTGTCTGGTGTTTGAGCCCCTCAGGTACTGGCTGGGAGACTACCACTACTGCACTGTCACCACACTATGGCTATGTATTAAATTGTGATCTATTATAGGGCACTTCTGGTCAAGATTAATGCAATTTAAAGGGAATAGGGTGCAATTTCAGACATACCATATGTCCTTAGTGGCATTATACGCTGCAGCGTGTTTGTCATCTAGCACACGGCTTCACTGGCTGTAACTCGTGTCTTTCTTTGTCATTTCTGTTCCCAGTATGAACTTGCGCGAGGTGTTGAAGAAGTATGGTAAGGATGTGGGCCTCCACATCAAGGCTGTCCGCTCCTACACCCAGCAGCTCTTCCTGGCCCTCAAGCTCCTCAAACGGTGCAACATCCTCCACGCTGACATCAAGCCCGACAACATCTTGGTATGAGGCCCATACTATCATTATATTAGGGATGTGACAAATGGAACATTTTGCTTAACTTTTAAACTGCATTTTTATTTTTACAGTTTTCAGTAAAAAAAATCTAATAATAATCCAAAAATTCCACATTAATTCACAATGCAGAATAATGGTCCTATTATGCATGTATGACCGCTAGGGACCGGGCAATAAAGTTATATCTTCCGCTGTCAGATATACCCTTGAAAGCTCCTTGGTATGTTTGTTTGACTGTAAGGGTACACTACGGCTTTTTAAATGCCAACACGAAACCTTCTCTGGAGATAGTTTCGAAACGCCACTGAACGGGCATTTTAGTTATCTGAAAAAGGAATGCTGCTTCTGAAGCGGGTCTAATGTCCATCAATAGGCGACCAGGAGTTACAAGACCCAGCTCACAGATCACTGCACCTGTACATAGCCCATCCAACTACCTCATCCCCATACTGTATTTATTTATTTATCTTGCTCCTTTGCACCCCAGTATCTCTACTTGCACATTCATCTTCTGCACATCTACCATTCCAGTGTTTAATTGCTATATTATAATTACTTCACCACCATGGCCTATTTGTTGATTTRCCTCCCTTATCCTACCTCATTTGCACACACTGTATATATACTTTTTTCTCCTGTATTATTGACTGTATGTTTGTTTATTCCATGTGTAACTCTGTGTTGTTGTATGTGTCGAACTGCTTTGCTTTATCTTGGCCAGGTCGCAGTTGTAAATGAGAACTTGTTCTCAACTAGCCTACCTGGTTAAATAAAGGTGAAATAAAAAAATATATAATAATCTTGACCTGTCTGCACGCAGACCACTCTCTCTTAAAAATGTACTTCAAAGTTTGTTAAATACCGTGACTTTACAAGACATTTAGTCTAAAGAAAATGCATCTTCTGCAAGGAACCGACTCCTAAGATTCAGTCATTTTGGAACGGAGGAGCCTTATTAATGGCTGTACTTCCAAGAACACAAACAATCGCATGTTTCATAGCGAGGGACGAAGAGAGAGGGGAGCTTCACAGTATAGGCAGGTCGGCCACCAGGCAGACATAGTCAGAACCGTGCACTAGGCCTATCTATCGACAATCAAAAKCTGTATCTCGCAATGGAATGCTGTTTTTTGCAATTTCTTGGCATGCAATGTCTCGCAAATTCGGTAAAGCAGGGCCTATMMTCAATGAATAGGCTAGGATATTCTACACACAACAGACTCGCATCATTAGCGAAGAGAAAGAGCAGGCTAGCCAGCTGCACTGTGATTAACATTTTCTGGGGGGTAAAAAAAGAAAATTCTGTTAAAGATTTTTCTTAGTTACGGATCCCAATTTTGTTTATAAACTTTCACACCCCTACATTTATATATATCATCACATGACTGTTAACCACTGCACTGAGGCTGGCTCGTGTTCATAAGGCACCAAATGGAAGAAAGCGGACTGAAACAGGGAGGGACTGCCTGGATTCGTCCAATAAGAATCACTTGGTTTTTCGATTTCTGTAGAGTTAAAAAAAAAAAAAGCGTTTTGCTACACTGCCATAATGAATAAAACCCTGGTTTGATAGTGTCTGTTTCTCTGTCTCTCCCCACAAGGTGAATGAGTCGAAGACCATCCTGAAACTCTGCGATTTTGGCTCGGCATCCCACGTGGCGGACAACGACATCACGCCGTACCTCGTCAGCAGATTCTACAGAGCTCCCGAAATCAGTAAGTTGTGTTTGTTGACTATAAAGATTTTTCTTAAATTATCAGGGTTGTAAACTCGTCACTTTAAACCTGCTTTGATCTCAAAATATATATATTTTTATTTAACCTTTATTTAACTAGTCATGTCAGTTAAGAACGAATTCTTATTTATAATGATGGCAAAAGGCCTTCTGGGACGGGGGTTGTAATAAAAAATATATATATATATATATATATACGACAAAACACACATCACGGCAAGAGAGACACCACAACACTACATAAAGAGAGGCCTAAGACAACAACTTAGTATGGCAGCAACACATGAAAACACAGCATGGTAGTAGCACAAAACATAGTACAAACACTATTGGGCAGAGACAACAGCACAAAGGACAAGAGAGTAGAGACAACAATATATCACGCGAAGCAGCCACAACTGTCAAATCAAATTTKATTGGTTACACATGATTAGCAGATGTTATTGCGATTGCAGCGAAATGCTTCTAGTTCCGACAGTGCAGCAATATCTAACATGTAATCTAACAATTCCACAACAACTACCTAATACACACAAATCTAAGGAATGGAATAAGAATATATACATAAATACTGTCAGTAAGTGTCCATGGATTGTGTTTTTGAATGAAGAGATGGAGATAAATCATCCACGTGAATTGTGTAGATCTGTCTGACAAAAAGTTTGTATCACCCATTGAGCTATAAAATAGGCATGAACAGGTCTTCTTGACTTCTTCTCCCTGTGCAGGGCCCGTTCCAGTCATAAGCGGTTGCTTAGTGCCCCAGCCCAACACATGATGGGGGGGCAACCAAATCTTGCTATAGCCAGCCCTGTCCCTGTGTGATCAGTAAATAATGTATGTTTCTCATATCAAAATTCATTACTGAGCACAGAATGCATCCCTAAACGTCAACTACAAATCGAAAAATAATATACAGTATGTCCTATCAGAATGAGTGCTTCATCCAAAATCGTGTGTGTGTGTGTGTGTGTGTGTGTATAGAGTTGTCTGAAGAGTAGCGTAAAGATGGTTTCAAATAGGCCTAGTCTGTTTTTCCCTTAATGCCACAATGAAAATTAAGATCATTATGCATTTATACTCCTTTCTACATTCCTCCTGCCCAATCACAGGTAGGTCTTTGGATATGAGCAAATCAGCCATTTTCTGCAGTAGCCAATTCTATTATACACTAAAAAGTGTGACGTTAAATTCAATGTGTTGTATTGGTGTGAATATCAGGGACAGGTTTGTGTGCAGAACATATAGAACACGGGAACAGGGTGGCAGGGCAAACCCTGTGGTATCACAATACTAGTTAGTAGTGATGCACCGATATGACATTTTTGGCCGACACTGATAATTTCCTCGCCAAAAGAAACGCTACCGATAACCGATATTTCAAATTTTAGCAGCCTTTTAAGCATTCTAGTACAGTTCAATAGTTAACACACACACATGGACGCAGCGGTCTAAGGCACTGCATCTCAGTGCAAGAGGCATTACTACAGTCCCTGGTTCGAATCCAGGCTGTATCACATCCGGACATGATTGGGAGTCCCATATGGCGGCGCACAATTGGCCCAGCGTCGTCCGGGCCATAATTGTAAATACGAATTTGTTCTTAACTGACTTGCCTAGTTAAATAATGGTTACACACACACCACACTTACCAAAAAGTTATTTTGTTGGCATTTACATATGTCCCCATTACCAGTAAAACATAATCAAAACCTATTTCTTTCATTCACTTGCTGTGCTGTTTCGTTGTTCATTTTTTGTAATTTCATTCTCAACCAGGATTTCTATGAAAGGTCTTTTGAGTCTTTGCGTGTCAAAAAAGATACACGTCTAATAACACTATTTGACACGTCAAATAACACGACATAATCTGTTTCAGTAGCTATAGTTAGCTGCCTAACTATACAGCTAGGTGTCATCATCAAAAATAACCCTAATTTTGAAAGACAGTTCTTATTTGATTAATGGTGGTCGGACCAATCTATGTGAAGCTAGCCACAATGGTGGACTTTGCAGTTAGTCATCAAAATATTTGTATTCATTTGCATCACTGTCAATTATATACTTTTATTTTGAAGGCAAACCGCAAATTCCACTATTGAATTTAGTTCTTATTGTGGCTAGCTTCACAACACATAGTCCTGTCAAGCYTCACTAGCCAGGTGAAGCTAGCTGGCTGCTTATAAAGTTAGCTTTGGGAAACGGGGTTAAGTAGCTGGCTAGCTATTTATTTTCATGAACTGAAGTTCAATTTCAAAAKGGAACAAGTGGCATCCCAGCTAATACTTACTCACAAGGATTCCTAAATCATTGCTAAGAATAATGAAAATGACTACAGTTTCTACTGGTCATTGTTTTCAGGCTGGTTGTATTGGTGCTAGCTAGGTACCAAGCTAAAGCTAGCTATCCCAGAAGTTGCGGTCGAACAAATTATGCTTTATTACCAACACGGTATTGTAAACACATCGTTTGTGGCCGGTGTTTGCTTGTTTGCAGACTTTTTTGTACAGCTTTGAYAGTGCTACTGAATATTTTTTGACATGCAAAGACCCAAACAGCATTCCATAGTATGTATGTCGTGACGCTATTACTGTGTAACTCCGGTAGGGCAACATCTGACAATAGCGCACTTGGTAGTGTGTACCGGTACTCGACCAGTCGGCGAAAGCCAACATCACCCACGACAGAGAACGGTTGATTGTCAAGGGCAATGAATGCCATTATTTTGGCTTTAATGGATTTCACCTTTGAGTTGTATCGCTGAAAATGTCTTACTCTTTCAAATGACTGCTCGATTTGTTGACTGCTCGATCCACACAGCAGACATTGTGGGCTAGGTTAGAAATGCTGTGTTGCACGTGAAGCGCAACATTTTACGTGCCGTTATTACGTCATGTACCTACGTTATATAGGTTTGCACGGTAGCTTTGACATCGGTTTTTAACATCGGCGTTAATCGGGCCAATACCGATGTTGCCATTTTTAGCTAATATCGTCCGATTCCGATATGTTCACCGATATATAGTGCATCCCTTCCGCTTAGTATCGTGATACTTGTCCTGGTATCACATCGTTAGTGAAATGTTGGTATTGTGATAACCCCACTCTGAAAATTGCAGTTTACGCAGATTTTTTTCTCTCACCTTTTTGGGCCTTCACCAGTTTGCATCCCTGAATGATGGTCTCACATACTTGGATCACATTCATTATGTCTCTCTCTATCACAGTCATTGGGAAGCCGTACGACTACAGCATAGACATGTGGTCGGTGGGCTGCACCCTATACGAACTCTACACAGGCAAGATCCTGTTCCCCGGCTCCTCCAACAACCACATGATCAAACTTGCCATGGACCTCAAGGGCAAGATGCCCAACAAGGTAAACTGTCCACATTACTGGACCTGGCTGGTTTCCTAGCCTCAACCTTTTTCTCAAAGTTAGATTTTGAGAGGAAGTCATAACCTGGGGCATTGTACACTGTGCTGTAAGGTACAGATGATGTCATGTGTCTTCTTTTCTTCTCAGATGATCCGGAAAGGCCTGTTCAAAGACCAGCACTTTGATCAGAACCTCAACTTCCTCTACATTGAAGTAGACAAAGTGACTGAAAGGGTTTGTATATGTTTTACTTTTCACCTACTACTTTTTCAGGAAACAATCTAAGAAAGAGGGCAAAGTGGTTTCCCTGATTCTATCGATCTTCAGTCTGTGGTTCAAGCATAAATAACTTGCTAGGTTTGACGGGGCTAATCATGAAGGCTCATTCAGATGGTTAATGGTTTTTGAATGGTTCCACTGTCTTATAAAAAAAATCTAACTTCTGCTTCCACCACCTCCCCCCATTCCACCCCTCCACCTCCCTCCATCCACCCCTCCACCTCCCTCCATCCACACCTCACCGTCCCGTCCACAGGAGAAGGTGACAGTGATGAGCACCATCAACCCCACCAAGGACCTGTTGTGTGACATGGTGGGGGGCCAGCGGCTGCCCGAGGAGCAGAGGAAGAAGGTCCTGATCCTCAAAGACCTGATCGACAGCACGCTGATGCTGGACCCGGCCAAACGCATCAGTATCAACCAGGCCCTGCAGCACCCCTTCATCCAGGAGAAAATCTGACCTCAGACCAGCTCACACTATACCACTAGCCTGTTTCCAGATCCATTTGTGCTGTCTCGCCAATTATGGTCATTCTGATGTCAATTGCATGACAACAACAACAGTTGGCAAAACAGCACAAAACAGATCTGGGACCAGGCTACTATACCACCACCACCCAGAGCAGCGATGTCAGGTCGAATACTGCAGTATGGCAGCCAAAAAGACAAGACCAGACTCCCCATTAAGAATGTTATGGATGTATATTTTTCCCTCCCCCCTATTTTGATTATGATGGGTACTATAACCTGGTATCTAGTTTTATTGTAAATAGGTCATTGAAAATTGACATTCAAAAAAATGTTTTAACTGGCAATGAAATGACAGAAATTGAAAGAATATAATTCCTGTAAATATGTCTATTGCGTTGTTGGAAGAATCAGAGTGTTCAGTCAGTCTAGAAATTTGGGTCGTGTACTATTTGGGTCAAGAAGATGATACATAATGGCACATCTTCTGCAGTTTCTTTTTTATGATTACAAACATTGCTCATTCTGCTACGATGCATGCTTTTGAATGTGCATTCTTTCGTTGTGCCCTAGACGTGTGTAGCGCAGGCCTGTGTAATGTAAATGCTCTGTGTGTGTAGCAGCATTTATGTCCCATATGTTATGGCAGCACAAGCCCCATTTCACAGGTCCCAGGCCTGTGCTTAAGGAATGGACTCAACAGTAGTACTGTACTCCCCTCAGAACAATAGGAATGTTCCATTTCAAGCACGGCCATTGTGTTATTTTACAGAACAGCCTCGATTGACTCCAATGATTTCACAACTTCTCTTTATTTCTCGCTTTCTCTCTCTCTCTCTCTCTCTGACACGGTCCTGGCTATAGGCTCTCAGCCTCGTGCATGAGCCTTGTGTGTAAAACACAGAACTGGTGGAAGTTCTGGAAGCCACCACTCTCCCTCATTGTTCTCCTATGTTGTGTACACACAGTTTATTAGGTACACCCATGTAGTACAGCGTCGGATCCCCCTTTGCCGCCAGAACAGTCTGAATTATTCGGGGCGTGTAATCTACAAGTCTGAAACGTTCTACAGGGAATGTTGGTCCTTGCTAACGCAATAGCATCACACCACCGCCACCAGCCTGTACCGTTAACACCAGGCAGGATGGGTCCTGCTGCTTATGCCAAATCCTGACTCTGCCATCAGCATGACGCAACAGGATTCGACAGACCAGGCAATTTTTTCTCCACCTCATTTTATTTATTTTTTTAACCCCTTTTTCTCCCCAATTTCATGGTATCCAATTGGTAGTTACAGTCTTGTCTCATTGCTAACCCGGACAACGCTGGGCCAATTGTGCACCGCCCCATTGGTCTCCTGGTTGCGGCCGGCTGTGACAGAACCTGGACTCGAACCCATAATCTCTAGTGGCACTGCGATGCAGTACCTTAGACCACTGCGCCACTCGGGAGGCCCTATTTTTCCACTTTTCAATTGTCCAGTGTTGGTGATCGTGTGCCAACTGGAGCCTCTTCTTCTTTTTAGCTGATAGGAGTGGATGGAACCCGGTGTGCTCGTCTGTCGCAATAGCCCAACCGTGACAAGAATCGACGAGTTGTGCGTTCCGAGATGCCCTTCTGCACACCACTTGTACTGTGCCGTTATTTGTCTGTTTGTGGCCAGCCTGTTGGCTTGCACGATTATTGCCATTCTCCTTCGGCCCCTCACCAATGAGCTGTTTTCGCACCATTCTCGGGGACACCCTACACACTTGTGTGTGAAAAGCCCAGGAGGCAGCTGTTTCTGAGATACTGAATCYGGCGTTCCTGGCACCGACGATCATATCACATATACAAAGTCGCTTAGGCCACTCCTTTTGCACATTCTAACGTTCAACCGAACAGTAACTGGATGCCTGTCTGCCTGCTTTATATACAGTCGTGGTCAAAAGTTTTGAGAATGACACAAATATTAATTTCCACAAAGTTTGTCAGATGTTACTATGGAATACTGAAGTATAATTACAAGCATTTCATAAGTGTCAAAGGCTTTTATTGACAATTACATGAAGTTGATGCAAAGAGTCAATATTTGCAGGGTTGACCCTTCTTTTTCAAGACCTCAAATTCGCCCTGGCATGCTGTCAATTAACTTCTGGGCCACATCTGACTGATTGCAGCCCATTCTTGCATTATCAATGCTCAAATTTGTCAGAATTTGTGGGTTTTTGTTTGTCCACCGCCTCTTGAGGATTGACCACAAGTTCTCAATGGAATTAAGGTCTGGAAGATTTTCTGGCCATGGACCCAAAATATCAATGTTTTGTTCCCGAGCCACTTAGTTATCACTTTGCCTCATGGCAAGGTGCTCCATCATGCTGAAAAGGGCATTGTTCGTCACAAACTGTCCTGGATGGTTGGGAGAAGTTGCTCTCAGAGGATGTGTTGGTACCATTCTTTATTCATGGCTGCGTTCTTAGGCAAAATTGTGAGTGAGCCCACTCCCTTGGCTGAGAAGCAAACCCACACGTGAATGGTCTCAGGATGCTTTACTGTTGGCATGACACAGGACTGATGGTAGCGCTCACCTGGTCTCTCCAGACAAGCTTTTTTCCGGATGCCCCAAACAATTGTAAAGGGATTCATCAGGACAATGATTTTACTCCAGTCCTCAGCAGTTCAATCCCTGTACCTTTTGCAGAATATCAGTCTGTCCCTGATGTTTTTCCTGGAGAGAAGTGGCTTCTTTGCTGCCCTTCTTGACACCAGGCCATCCTCCAAAAGTCTTTGCCTCACTGTGCGTGCAGATGCAGTCACACCTGCCTGCTGCCATTCCTGAGCAAGCTCTGTACTGGTGTTCCCCGATTCCACAGCTGAATCAACTTAGGAGACGTCCTGGCGCTTGCTGGACTTTCTTGGGCGCCCTGAAGCCTTCTTCACAACAATTGAACCGCTCTCCTTGAAGTTCTTGATGATCCGAAAAATGGTTGATTTAGGTGCAATCTTACTGGCAGCAATATCCTTGCATGTGAAGCCCTTTTTGTGCAAAGCAATGATGAGGCACGTGTTCCTTGCAGGTAACCATAGTTGACAGAGGAAGAACAATGATTCCAAGCACCACCCTCCTTTTGAAGCTGCCAGTTTGTTATTCGAACTCAATCAGCATGACAGAGTGATCTCCAGCCTTGTCCTCGTCAACACTCACACCTGTGTTAACGAGAGAATCACTGACATGATGTCAGCTGGTCCTTTTGTGGCAGGGCTGAAATGCAGTGGAAATGTTTTTGGGGGATTCAGTTCATTTGCATGGCAAAGAGGGACTTTGCAATTAATTGCAATTCATCTGATCACTCTTTATAACATTCTGGAGTATATGCAAATTGCCATCATACAAACWGAGGTAGCAAACTTTGAAAATGTATATTTGTGTCATTCTCAAACCCTTTGGCCACGACTGTACAGTGCTTTCAGAAAGTATTCAGACCCCTTCACCTTTTCCACATTTTGTTATGTTACAGCCTTATTCTAAAATACCCCATAATGACAAAGCAAAAATTGTTTTTTAGAAAAGATCACATTTGCATAAGTATTCAGACCCTTTACTCGGTACTTTGTTGAAGCACCTTTGGCAGCGATTACAGCCTCGAGTCTTCTTGGTTATGACGCTACAAGCTTGGCACACCTGTATTTTGGGAGTTTCTCCCATTCTTCTCTGCAGATCCTCTAAAGCGCTGTCAGATTGCGTCGCTGCAAAGCTATTTTCAGGTCTCTCCCGAGATGTTCGATCTGGTTCAAGTTTGGGCTCTGGCTGGGCCACTCAAGGACATTCAGAGACTTGTCCCGAAGCCATTCCTGCATTGTCTTGGCTGTGTGCTTAGGGTCGTTGTACTGTTGAAAGGTGAACCTTCGCCCCAGTCTGAGAACCTGCTCCAGAGCGCTCAGGACTTCATCAAGGATCTCTCTGTACTTTGCTCCGTTCATCTTTCCCTCGATTCTGACTAGGCTCCCAGTCCTTGCCGCTGAAAAACATGCCCACAGCATGATGCTGCAACAACCATGCTTCACCATAGGGATGATGCCATGTTTCCTCCAGAAATGACGCTTGGCATTCAGGCCAAAGAGTTCAATCTTGGTTTCATCAGACCAGAGAATCTTGTTTCTCATGGTCTGCGAGTCCTTTAGGTGCCTTTTGGTAAACTCCAAGCGGGCTGTCATGTGAGTTACTGAGGAGTAGCTTCCGTCTGGCCACTCTACCATAAAGACCTGATTGGTGGAGTGCTGCAGAGATGGTTGTCCTTCTGGAAGGTTCTCCCATCTCCACAGAGGAATTCTGGAGCTCTGTCAGAGTGACCATCGGGTTTGGTCACCTACCTGACCAAAACCCTTCTCCCCCGATTGCGCAGTTTGGCCTAGTGGCCAGCTCTAGGAAGAGTCTTGGTGGTTCCTCTATGTTCTTGGGGACCTTCAATGCTGCAGAAATTTTTGTGTACCTTTCCCCAGATCTGTGCCTCRATCAATTTAATTTACAGCAATTAAGTTGTAGAAACATCTGAAGGAAAGTCAATGGAAACAGGATGCACCTGAGCTCAATTTCAAGTCTCACAGCAAAGGGTCTGAATACTTATGTAAATAAGGTATTTTTATTTTTAATACAATTGCAAAAAAATCTAAAAAACCTGTTTTCGCTTTGTCATTATGGGGTATAGTGTGAGGAACATTTTTTATTTAATCCGTTTTACAATAAGGCTGTAACGTAACAAAATGTGGAAAAGGGGAAGGGGTCTGAATACTTTCCGAATGCACTGTATCAAGCCACTGCYACATGACTCACTGTCTATAGGCGCGATCCATTTTTGTGAATGGGGTGGTGTACCTAATAACCTGGCCAGTGAGAGTATATTCCATTTACCATCGTCTTCATTTTAAAGATTTTCATGTTTGATTCGTTTGTTTTTTCACGAAAGAAAAAAAATAGTGATTTCCGCAAATAATTGAGTTTCAGCTGATGTAAAAAGAGCACCTTCAGTGTAACACAACTTTTAGTAATAAAATATTTCATATTCAATATTGTTTTGGCGCTCCTCTTTTCTCAAGCACAATACAAATGTACAGCACAGGAATATATTTCACAGAAATATCTATTTCCTGTATTGAGCATTGCATTCTAATTATTGATGTTTGTGGTGCTGTGGCTAAGGAAAATCAATAACTGGATAGAGGGCTTCATTGTATTTTCTATGCAAGACTAGTTGAGTTTCTCTTAAGGTTTGAATGCTGACTGAGGAAGAGGAGACTTGTGAAAATATGAACTCAGATTGACAGGTATCCCAATTTCTCTCTCCATTTAGCATTGAAGTTCTTGCACTGTGAGAGCACCAACCAGGGCCCTGACAGGCTGGCCCCTGACATACCCCTACCATTTCAGTCAGACAGACAGGAAAACTAGAGCTAGAGACGGAGTCAAAAGGGGATAGAAATGTCTCTGAAGGGAACTGTTCTTGTCTGAAACATTTGCAGCCTGGGAGCTTCAAAGTCAAAGAGCCCATCTCACGTGTCCAGTTGAAATGATTTAGCTCCTTTTTTTATTTTCTGAAGTCTTCTGATGCTACCAAAAGGGTACCCTTTTGAGAGTCCTCCATTTCATCTCGGTGATTGCCGTGTTCAGTCACTGGCTTCTAAAAGGCAGAGAGCATTTAGGAAGTCTTACGAAGTCCAGGGGAAAGGTGAAATAAAATGAAGCCTAGCTCTACTTATGTCAAGGGCACCTAAAGGACTTGAAATGGGTGCTAATGGGTTGAGTTGCCATGTTAAAGGATTGGGTAAATTATGGGCATTGTGAAATGGCAGATGGCGAGGAGGTCAATCAGAGAGTCTCACAAGGGGACAGATGATCCATTACCTGTGATCTCTGGAGCCACAGAGAATCTTCAGAGGGAAAACCTTTGGCCAAAATACAAGACTTTCAGTGTATTAGAGAAGATTAGGGATTTTCTACCAAGACTATTCCATTTCACAGGATGGCTTAAAAATCCTTCTTTAACCTGTCCCCTCCCCTTCATCTACACTGATTGAAGTGGATTTAACAAGTGACACCAATAAGGGACCATACTGTAGCTTTCACCTGGTCCGTCTATGTCATGGAAAGAGCAGGTGTTTCGAATGTTTTGTACACTCAGTATAGGTCAACCTCACTGACTGGGGTCTACCATATGGGTGTCATCCCAGATTATAAAAAAGAAAATACTTATAATTAATGTGTGTTACCCATTATGACAACCTGAACCTCCTTGCCATCCAAGTGAGAGGATAAACCCACAAGTACACCACAGAGTACATGGCATATCTGCATAAGTAAAATTAGATTACTAGATGTTACACTTCATTTTATGTAGCTAAATATTGTGTATCTTGAGGGGTACTTACTTGTAATTAATGTTAACTTATTAGTCGAGGCTCCTCAAAGGAGGAAGGAGAGGACCGTCCTCAGTGAATTTCATAAAATGTTTAACTATAAAACATTTAAAAATGTATCCATTTTAGATAAAACTACACTAAATATAATCGCGTCACCAAATAACTGATTAAAACACTATTTCGCAAAGGTCTACAGTAGCCTCAACAGCACTCTGTACGGTAGCACCATGGTGTAGCTGGAGGACAGCTAGCTTCCGTCTTCCTCTGGGTACATTGACGTCAATACAAAATCTAGGAGGCACATGGTTCTCACCCCCTTCCATAGACTTACATAATAATTATGACAACTTCCCGGAGGACATCCTCCAGCCTACCAGAGCTCTTGCAGCATGAACTGACATGTTGTCCACCCAATCAAAGGATCAGAGAATTATTCTAGTACTGAAAGCATAAGATACAGCTAGCTAGCACTGCAGTGTATAAAATGTGGTGGGTAGTTGACTCAAAGAGAAAGACAATAGTTTAACAGTTTGGAACAAATTAATTTCTTCCAAAATGAAGGAGAAGCATTTTTTTTTCATTTTCAATTTCACTTACTTAGCTAGCAAATGCAGCTAGCTAGTTTAGCCTACTGGAGCACCCTGCTCAAACAGAGGGTTGCTGTGTTAGCTAGCTGGCTATGACTTTCCAACACAACACTGGAACTCTTCCAAGTCAAGGTAAGCTTTTGGTATTACTAATTTATTGCCACCGGGGCCCGCTGGTGTAACTGCTTACTGACTGTACACTGTAACGTTACTGCATGATTGTAGCGCGTTTACAAACGCGTTAGTTCCATTAGCTATGCTGACTATGACATTACCTTAGCTAATATGGTGACAACGATATAGGCTCGGTGTAGCGGTTTGGCTTGGAAATGTTTTCTCGCCTGGTCACATACAGCTGATGTGTTGTGCATTGAAGTCCACCAGCGATGGGAACAGGTGAGAGAAGGAGAGCGCATGGATGGGAAAAGGAATACAAACTAAAATGTGCACCCCTTTGGGTCCCTAGGACCAGGATTAAGAACCACTGGCATAAACAGCTAGCTAATCTTGAAAGATTGTCTTCATCTATTTCTTTCTGGTAAGCATTTTCCCATCCTGGAGTCTGAGACCTTGTGGGAAACTGTGGCAGAGAAGAAGAATGGATGACAATTTAGCATAGACACTGCAGTACTCCTAGTTATCATCATCATGGTTTCTAAAGTTTAGGCATATACAATGCCTTCAGAAAGTATTCACACCCCTTTACTTTTTCCACATTTTGTTATTACAGACTGAATTTAAAATAAATTAAATTGAGATTTTGGGTCACTGGCCTACACACAATACCCCATAATGTCAAATTAGAATAATGTTTTTAGAAAAGTATTCAACCCCTATGTTATAGCAAGCCTAAATAAGTTCAGGTGTAAAAATATGCTTAACAAGTCACATAATAAGTTGCTTGGACTCACTCTGTGTGCAATAATAGTGTTTAACATGATGTTTTATGACTACCTCATCTCTGTACCCCACACAAACAATTATATACAAGGTCCCTCAGTCAAGCAGTGAAATTTAAACACATATTCAACCACAAAGACCAGGGGAGGTTTTCCACAATGCCTCTCAAAGAAGGGCACCAATTTGTAGATGAGGTAAAGAAACAGACATTGAATATCCCTTTGAGCATGCTGAAGTTATTAATTACACTTTGGATGTTGGTATCAATACAGCCAGTCACTACAAAGATACAGGTGTACTTCTTAACTCAGTTGCCGGAGAGGAAGAAAACCATAGTTTTTGGGGGGAATAAAAAGAAACAGAATAGAGCAAAGTAGAAACAAAATCCTAGAGGAAAACCTGGTTCAGTCTGCTTTCCAACCAACAATGAGGGACAAATTCACTTTTCAGCAGGACAATAACCTAAAACACAAGGCTAAATATACACTGGAGTTGCTTACCAAGACGACAGTGAATATTCCTGAGTGGCCTAGTTACAGTTTTGACTTCAATTGGCTTGAAAGTCTATGGCAAGACTTGAAAATAGCTGTCTAGCAATGATCAACAACCAAATTGACAGAGCTTGAAGAATTTTTTWAAGAATAATGTGCAAATATTGTGCAATTCAGGTGTGCAAAGCTCTTAGAGACTTACCCAGAAAGGTAATTCTAACATGTATTGACTCAGGGGTAATGAATACTTATGTAAATGAGATATTACTGTATTCCATTTAAATATATTTGCAGCATTTTCTTAAAACATGTTTTCATGTTTTTAGAAAACATCTATGAAACCCATGCAAGGTTCCTTGATGGATTAAGAGTTTGTCTTGTGACCATTTGAAGTGCATTTATAAACCATTATTCAACCGAGCTTAATAGGCTTACAATTTGGCAAGCACAAATGACTAGCTCACAATTTTAATCATAACTGTTTATTAATGTGTGTAAAAAAAAAATGGATGGTTAAAGTAATTGACCTACTATCAAATACACAAATAAATGATTTAACAATTTAAAGTGTTTATTTGTGTGAACCTGTTTTTGCCTTTGGGCCTAGACATCTGACTCCAGATCTTCATTACAGAGTTGTGTCAGTGAGGTGGTCGGTTTTCAGTTGGCTAACACTTATCGCGTGGTTTGTGCAGGCTGAAATATGGTGCGTTGGGATGCTATCGGAAACTTTTAACATTTGTAACAAGCATGATAACAAGCATTCGTTGTTACACCCCTGTAATTACAGACTGCAATGTTGTTATTGCAGTGTAACCATAAATTATTAAAATAATTACAATACATGTTACGGTGTAATTACATATGTAATTACCAATGATTTATACACTACCGGTCAAAAGTTTTAGAACACCTACTCATTCAAGGGTTTTTCTTTATTTTTACTATTTTCTACATTGTAGAATAATAGTGAAGACATAAAAACTATGAAATAACACATATGGAATCATGTAGTGACTTCAAAAAATTATATTATATATTTTATGTTTCAGATTCTTCAAATAGCCACCCTTTGCCTTGATGACAGCTTTGCACATGCTCGGCATTCTCTGAACCAGCTTCATGAGGTAGTCCCCTGTAATTCATTTAAATTAACAGGTGTGCCTTGTTAAAAGTAAATTTGTTGAGTTTCTTTCCTTCTTAATGCATTTGAGCCAATCAGTTGTTGTGACAAGGTAGGGGGTATACAGAAGATAGCCCTATTTGGTAAAAGAACATGTCCATATTATGGCAAGAACAGAGAATCGACAGTCCATCATTACTTTAAGACATGAAGGTCAATCAATACTGAACATTTCAAGAACTTTGAATGTTTTTTCAAGTGCAGTCGCAAAAACCATCAAGCGCTATGATGAAACTGGCTCCCAAGAGGACCGCCACAGGAATGGAAGTTACCTCTGCTGCATAGGATAAATTCATTCGAGTTACTAGCCTCAGAAACTGCAGCCCAAATAAATGCTTGTGAATCAGGCCTCCATGGTCGAATTTCTGCAAAGAAACCATTACTAAAGGACACCAATAATAAAAAAGAGACTTGCTTGGGCCAAGAAACACAAGCAATTGACATTAGACCAGTGGAAATTTGTCCAAATTGGAGATTTTTGGTTTCAACCAAAAAGCAGCCAACAAGTGCTCAGCATATGTGGGATCTCCTTCAAGACGGTTGGAAAAGCATTCCAGGTGAGAGAATGCTAAGAGTGTGCAAAGCTGTCATCAAGGCAAAGGGTGGCTATTTGAACAAAACATTTTTTAAATCTTTTTTGGTTACTACATGATCCCATAGTTTTGATGTCTTCTACAATGTAGAAAATAGTAAAAATAAAGATTTTTCTTTTAATGAGTAGGCRTTCTAAAACGTTTCACCGGTAGTGTATATACACTAAATGACTGATAGGGGGCACTGTGTTGAAACCACTGTGCCTTCATCTTGGCACCCCCCCGCCATTGTAAAACACATTTTGGAAGCTATAGAAATGCATTTATTAATGTCTATACTCGTTTTTGACACTTTTTTAAGTAATGTTTTTTTATTTTTTATTATGTTATGTCATGAATACAGTATGTTTACATTTTATTATGTGAGCTAAAAATAAAAAATTATATCTTAAAAAATTGTCCATAAAGTCAAATCAAATGTAGATGATTAATGTTACTGTCCCCACTACAAAAATATATACACAATCCAGGGTTTATGTACATCACTGGTAATTAGAATGTATAAAGGACCCCTTAAAATGAAGCGTTACCCAAAGTATTTCTACATTTGCTTATATATGCATTTAAAAGCCAAATGAGGAGAAGATATGACAATATTTTTGGACAAACCCGAAGGTAATACATCTATTTTTATGTTTGTGAATAGGCACTGGCTTGTGGTCTGAAGTGCATGACTGTTGGTGTAGAATTTAAATGCAATTCTTACTGATGATCAGAAGGGGGCAACAAAAGCACAGACTATTCGATTATCCATAATTCAATGTGTAAGAATTGAGGGTGCATGGAGGTTGGTACAGACAACCAGTGAGGTCCAACAGAAGTTGCATTTCCTTTTAATGTGTGTCTAATTTATCCTCTTTAAAATAAAATAAAATTGATTTTGACCCAATATGTTGGAACAAGATTTGATTTGAGAGTACAGAAGCTCTCAACCTGATAGCCTGAGGTTTAGACAGAGATTGTTTAGTGATTTAATCCCATTACAAGGACAGTGACTTTATTATTAATGCTTAGTAATGCAGTTTGTCTTATGCAGAGTTGGCAGTGACGTTCGCAGTTAATGGATCATTCTCTCGTTTACTTGTTTGTCGTGGTGGGTTGATGACTTTAAAWCCAACAAATCTATGTAACCTATGGAAGATCGGTTCACATCCATCTGAGTCTGTGTTTCATTGTATCCAAACCAGCACACATATCCAAACCAGCAAGACAGAAGACTTGAAATATAATTTCCTTTTTTTATTAAAACCATACAAACATTTGTGGTCAGTTATAAAAGAGCAAAGTGGCTCTTCACCACTTAGAGCCAAATCTGCCTGGTCTGGGAATCCCTGCTTTTAAGAGTCATTTCTTTATTGACCCCGCTGCCTCATCCTCATATCTGAGCTAACCCTACAGAAAGAGTAATGTATTTACAGGTATAAAAAAAGGCAATAGTAGAAAGAAAAAAAGATTAACAAAAATGAACGTTAATGCATTTCACACATTTCAATCTTTTCGATAATCCGTTTTTAAATATAAATGTTTATGTGATTTTTACAGGTCTCACAAGACACTTAACATGTGTATCTTTTCAGAATTAACAATGGAAGATTGGCAGTGATCTTTTTATTTTCCGACAGGCAGGTTTTATTATTAAGGCACATACCTCATGGCCATTCACTCTGGTCCTTTCACGAGGGAATGAGTTTTTACTTCTTCCAAAACAAAACAACACATCGACGCACAGCTACAAAAAGACAAAAAGTACCAAAAAACATCAAAACAATTCTGTACCTCATTACTTTGTCACTGAAGATTAAGGAAACTATTTAAAATACTGTACACTGTCATGTGGGATTGCAAGGTGATACTAACACTGTTGAAAGGGTCACTGCACTCCATAGTGGCAGGACATATTGTATTGTACTCTTTTGGAGAATAGAATATGGATGATCCACTATAAATGTGTATCAGACAAAAAAAGGATCACWATTCTAAAATGGTCAAATACAATGGTGGATAAAAAACAGAAGACAAATGGTACCCTTTTTTTTTTTAAACAGTGATCATGTGCTACGCTTAGAATTAATGGATGATCTGTTGTATAAAAAAGTATATGTCCCATACTGTCCACAAATGCTTGTTTTCTACAGAAAGCACCTCGAAACAAAAATTGGATTTTCACAAAGAAAATTAGAAGGAAAAAAAACACATTGTTATATATACACCTGTGAGTACCATTACAGACATTGTAAATCAATCCATTTGGAGTATGAACTAAAGGGCTACGTTTTGGTGCTTGTAATTCAAAGACTTTGAATATTATCGTAATACTCTGTCAAACACACCCACTTGGTAAGACTTGGTAGAAGCACTGAAACACTAACATTTACATATTCTCAAAAGTAACATACTGAATCTTTCTATAACAAGTAAATATAGAAAGATAACAACCAGGGCCCTTTTCAGCTAATATTTGACCTTTGACCCTCTTATGACATAAGGATTTATATTGTTGGACCATAATGGTAAATGGTACATCCAATAGGATTAGATACTTAGCACGTGGGCTAGTCTACGTACTTATGAAGACAGTGTTTGTGTTTGACCTTGAATACAACATGCATTTATACCAACAGTGTACAGCAAAAAAAACAGCGACGATACACAGGATAATGTTTCAAAGGGACAAGACCAGAGATGCCATCAGAGGCCTCACTCGCTCACCATCATATAGTAATACAAAGGGAAGGGCTTCCAAAAATAGCCTTCATTACAGAAATTGAATATACCTATATATACTTTTTTTGACACATCCCTTGCCTCAGAAGAGAGGGGATGACACTTTTACAAAATAAATCTGTTTGGCAACAAATCTGTTTCGGGAAACACTTTAGGTAAGTATAATAAACTGTGATAATTTGTCGCTTTGTCATAAGTGTTGCCATCTTTTTTCCTCTTTCAGTTCTTTACATGCATCAGGGTTTTCCTTTATTTCCTTTTAGACAGGGGAGGGAGGGATGGAGCGAAGGAAGGACGGAGTTAGTTACTGCATGATGGCCAGGAACTTGCTCTCCTCGGCGAGGGTGGTGAGGAAGGAGCTCATGTCCCCGATGGCCATGTTGCTGAGGTTGGAAGGCACCATGCCCGCGGTGCTGTGGAAGGTGGCGGAGGCCCGGGGAGTGGTGAGGCGGGACGAGGTCCTGGACAGGCCTTGGAAGATGGAGGGGCTGATAACCCCCGATACCAGACTACGCTGGTCGTAGCCCAACCCCACATTATCCAGCATGGCGCCGAAGTCCAGCGTCACCACGTCGTCTAGCACGTTGGCTGAGCCGCCCACGCCACTGTCCACCGTACTGGTCACCTGGTCGGCACCCGGAGATAGTAGGCAGGCCGGGACCGAGGAGTCCACGCCTAGACCCACCTGCTCGGTCATGGTTTCCAGCAGACACTGCTCCTCTAGGGGAGGGAAGGACTTGGCCTTGGTCTCCACCGGGTCAAAGCACACAGCCTGGTCGCTGAAGCCCTGGTCCAGGTAGCCCTGGTCAGGAACCTCCAGCTTCAGCCCGGACACCTGACGGGCCAGGGAGCAGTGGCTGCCTTGGTTGCTCAGACTCTGCTGCTGCTGGGAAATGTTCTGATGGGTAAGGTTGACATGGCTACCGTTGGTGGTGCTCGGTTGGAGATTCAGGTATTGCTGTGGTCTGGCCGGGTGCCTACTGTTGGCCTGCTGTAGGCGGGGGGCGGGGGCGGCCAGGAGTTGGTGGTGGAGTGCCGGGGAGAGGCTGTCCATGGAGGCCCGGCTGAGGAGCAGGTTTTCTCCGATCTGCCTGGAGGTTCTGTGGTTCTGGGTCTGGTTATGATACTTCTGCTGGCCGTAGCCCTGGGGCAGAGGCCCCAGGGTGATCTGGGAGAAGTCAGGGCGGCCAAAGGTGTGTGTGGGGTTGTGGTCATTCCCTCTCATCTCMATGCAGGAGTGGGTGGTCACCTCTAACTTTACCCCGCATGGAGGTTGGGACTGGGCTGGCTGGGCACAGCATTGGTTCTGGAACTCTCTGGCGAAAGGTTGTTGCGGCTGCACTACCATGTTCCCAAACCTCCCTAATGGCGAACCGGCAGCCAGACCTTGATGTTGCTCTGTGGCGGCCCATCGACTACACCTCTGCTGGGACTGGGCCTGGGGCTGTCTCTGTGGAGACCTCTCAGCGCTCCCTGAGCTCACCTCATTCCACTGGATGGGCATGCCGTCTTTACTAGGGCTCTCTCTCTCCAGTCCCTGCCGCTGTTGGTGCTGCTGGGGGCTGTGGAAGCACTGGTTCAGCCCTGGGCCCTGGTCCTGTAACTCCCCCCCTGGGAGATGGCCATTGTCCCCAGCCACCTGGTTCTCCAGGTGGTTGTTGTAGGAGCCTGCCTTGTCCTGTGAGCGGAGGTACTGCACCATGTCGTCAGGCAGCATGTCCTCATCCCCCAGCAGCAGGGCTCCCTCTTCCTCCATGGCCAGGGCCTCCAGGGCTGTGTTCTCCATGATGCTGGGGGGGCAGGGCGAGGAGAGCAGGCCCCCTCTCTGTAGGTTCACGTCGGAGCGCGTGTAGTTCTGCAGACTG
Organism: Salvelinus sp. IW2-2015; assembly: GCF_002910315.2. NCBI lineage: Eukaryota > Metazoa > Chordata > Actinopteri > Salmoniformes > Salmonidae > Salvelinus > Salvelinus sp. IW2-2015. Next base: position 53,378,131 of record NC_036854.1, on the reverse strand, counting down.
AAGCTGCGGCCCTTTTCCGTGGGGTGCTGGAGGCCTGATAGAGGGGGCAGAGGGTGTATGTTGTTGAGGCTGCTGAAGCACTGGACATGGGGCAGCCCAAAGAACTCCGGTGCTTGCTGAGGGTGGGTCCGCACAGGGTCGCTGGCCCTCCGGTCCGGGCCGTTCCCTGGGCCCTCGCCGGGGTAGAAGCCCCTACGCCAGTAGTCTCGGTAGCCACCGTGGCCCCCGTACCTGTTGGTGGTGCTGCCGTCGCTGCAGCGGCGCGRCCTGACCAGYKGGGGCAKCGCRTRGTTGCCTCCASMKCCRTCYTGGMCMTCGCCCAYCATGGCCATGCGGGTCTTCAGRCTCATGCRCTCYATGTTGGGCAGCGGYGTKGGGGGTGGGCCGCCCGTGGCAGCAGCGTACTTGGCCTTCAGGTAGTAGTGCTGCGCAGGCGTGAGGTTGAGCATCCCCTTGGTCCCTCCCCCGACACCCGCCCACCCTCCACCCACAAACACCCCTCCTCCTCCACCACCTCCCCCGCACTGGCTGGCGTCGCTGGAGCGGCGTGAGGCGTCGGTAGAGATGGGGTCGTAGGAGTCGGTGGAGCTGAGGTTGTGGTGGCGGTAGTGGTGACTAGGGGTGTTGGCTGCCTCGCTTTGGGACGCCTGGCTGGAGCGCCGCGACGAGAAACACGGCGAGATACCCGAGGAGCGCCGGCTGCTGCTCAGGTATGCCGAGCTGGTGGCGCTGTCACAGCTGTCCCGCCGGTCACCGCGCTCAATGCTGTGGAGCAAGCTGAGCACCGTAAGTTCTGTGCTGCCCAGCTCGGGACGAGGGGGAGGCTTCGGCTGGGATAACCTGCCCAGGTATGGATCTGAGGAGGGTGAGAGAGAGGGAGGGAGTAAGAGGGGAGGAGAAAGATAGGGGAGGGAGAGAGAGAGGGGAGACAGAAAAAGAAGGAGGGGTAGTGGAGGTGTGTGAGGGGGGGGAAAGAAAAAAAGAGGGCGAGAAAGAGAGAGCAGGGATAGAGAGAAAGATGAGCACAATATAAGTGAAGAGAGATCCCTCAGACTGATGCAACCTTCTCACAAATACAACCGGCACAGTTTGGCCATGAAATTCTATTACATGCTTTAATCACTGATATGATATATGGCGTGATACGATATGGGTTTGAAAGTGATTTCCAGTGGAACAGAGAATTTAAAGATTTTTTTACGCCTGTATACACAGGCGTAAAAAAGTCAAGTCCGATCTGCCAGGGGGAAATTCCAAGTAATCAAACTGAGATCTGCTGAGACATTTTGAGTTATTTTCACAACCCAATACTAGTGTCAATATTATTCTACATATCTATTCGCCTTTACAGTGTCCAGGGACGTTTAATAGCGATATTGAATGCCCATGGAGTACAGCATGTAAAACACACCTCACACCCTTAGTAAGTCCCTGTAACGAAACACTATTTTTCTTTGTGTATAGCCTCAGAAGACCCAGATAGGGTTGTGGATATGAACATGGTGGGTCCTTACCCTTCCCCAGGATGGCGGGCAGCGTGGCAGGTCCCTTGGGTGTGGGTGACAGGGGGACCAGCCTGGGCATGGGGGCTCCTCCTCCATTCACCTGCTTCAGCCTCTCCATCTTCATGTGCTCCATCCATCTCATGGGTCGGCCCACACTTCTCCTCGCCTGCAGCGCCAACGTAGCCGCTGTGGCTGTGGACACAGTGGAGTCCATGATGGGGGCCCCACAGCCCCCTTCTAACTCCTCCAACACCTTCTCCTCCTCATCCTCCAGCTCCTCGTACTCTCCCAGTCCCTCACCCAGTCCTAGTCCCACCCCTCCCCTCAAAGCAAGCTGGACTCCACGGCTGGGATAGGTGCTGATGGAGGACTGGTCACTGCTGCATGTAGACTGACCGCCAGGGCTTGGCTGAGACGTCTGCCGGGGGGGGAATAGGGGTGCGAGTATCAAGTAAGAGATGAAAACAGGTGGAAGAGGGAGGTGAAAAGAAAAGACGGGAGGGGAAGAATAGGAGGGCTCAGTTATTATGGGACACATTAAAGGGATTTTTATGTCTCTGTTTCCAGTATGAAGGAAGTGAGAGGTAGTTTCGTTAACGCTAGTTAGCAATTAGCTAGAGCTGGTTTACAACTTCCTCCACGCAGAGACATACAAATGGTATCCTCGAGTTCATCTGACTCTGGGAAAGAAGATAAAGGGCCTCCTTGCCAAAATCCCGAAGTATCACTTTAAGGACCATTTTATTTTATTAAAGGTCTGAGCCATGTGATCAAAACGCACAATGACACCATGTGACGCAGCTGCCTGGGACATGCTTTCCACAGGAGTAAACAATAACACAATGATTGATCATATTAATGCATTCCGTCTGATCATGACCAAATACCACCTTCAAATCTACAGGCCACAGAACCATCGGAGGTTTGCGTTCAACTGTCATTACAATATGTCTAAACAAAGACAATCTTTCCCCTCCTAGAGCTGTGGGTTTGTCCAATGTCTTTTCTTCTGTAAACCATGTGGACAAAGGATTATTTTGAGACTGACTAAGGAAGGGCTTTCTCTGATTTACCCAAATTGAGTGAAGAGAAAAATTATACATTTTTTGCCATCATACAAAATTGCAAAGCAAGAATTTGTAGTTTGAATGGGCCTAGTCTCATCTCGGTTCCACCCAATGCATTTGGCTGCACAATAGAGCCCTAGGCATTGTTGGGCATTCTACACATAAACATTATTGGAAATGGGTGGAAATGCAGTTAGTTCTGCCCCAAGGCATTTAACTTGCTTTGAGCAAACATTACTCTCCAAAATAAAGAAAATGATTATAATCAAGAGAATTTCTCGATCCCAAGTGGCGACGACCATGGACAGCTTTGTAAAGATGACTAATGAGACAAATGCTGATGCCACATGGAAAGAGGAGATAAGGAAAGCGGCCAACAGGCTACTGAATGGGTATTACAAGGTGAGTGAGAGACATATGTTTTTTTAATATATTTTTTTACAAATGCAACATGAAGGGACACCTATCTCACCTGATTACCCACTGTCCATAGAGAGAGAGAGGGAAGAGTAATGCATGGAAAATTGGACAGAAGAAAACATGAATTCGTTATAGGGTTATTCGTAAGTGGTTTGATTACACACAAAACACACGTACTGTACACAGGTTTAAGTGAACATCACGGTACATGACACAGTTAGAGTTCAAGTTAAAATAGATGGAGCGCTGTTAGAAGCTAGGGTGACATTTCAGATAGAGCTGGGCTGTTACCTCCATAGAAATAGAATTACTAGAATGGGCATCCCCATTCAATTCAACGATCCGTGTTTGGTGGACCAGCGGCAGTAATTCTATTTCTATGGTTATCCCATTATGCAGTGTTAGACCTCAGAGAGGGGCTCACCATGGGTTTCTCTGTCTTGATGGACTTGACCTGCAGACATTCGTCCTGTTTCGAGGTAGAGTGGTTGTACTCCCTTCGGTCTGCGTACCCTCCCAGCTGCCCTGGTGACAGGCCCTGTCCATTCCCCCCCTCCTGGGGAGGGGGTCGTGGGTAGGTGTCGCCGCGCTGCTTCTTGGTAACGTGCGCCTCGGGCCCGTGCACGGTCTTGACGTGCTTGCGTAGGGAGCTGGGGTCTGTGTAGCGCTTGGTGCAGCCCGGGATCTTACACACGTAGGGTTTCTGGAACATAGAAATACAATATATTGTATTCTTTTGTTAGTATAGAACATTATATTAGTACACTGTTCTATTTAAGGAGAGGAGATGGGGGTGCTTCTGTTTCAAAATTTGTACATTTTAGTCATTTAGCAGACGCTTTAATCCAGAGCGATTTACAGCAGTAATTAGGGTTAAGTGCCTTGCTCAAGGGCACATTGACGGATTTTTCACCTAGTCAGCTCAGGGATTCTAACGAGAGACCTTTCGGTTACTGTCCCAACGTTCTTAACCGCTAGGCTACCTGCCGCTAAAGGCCTCCAGCAATGGACAGTCAGTGTTATAGGTAAATTACCTGTCGCTGAGCTGTGTTTGTGTTTGTGCACACGCGTATGTTTCCCTGCATTTGCGTGAGTGCATACATGTACTGTATGTGTGTGTGCACGTGAGTGAGTGAACATGTGTGTTTGTACCTCGTTGGAGTGTGTGCGGTTCTGGTGCTTGGCTCTGTCTGAGGCGTTGGAGAAGGCCTTGTTGCAGCCCTCGTGTTCACAGACGTACGGCTTTTCTCCCGTGTGGGAGCGCAGGTGGGTCTTCAGGTTCTCCAGGCGAGAGTAGGCCTTGGGACAGCCCTCAAACTGCACAGAAGAAGAAGAAGGAGGAGAAGAAGAACACACACATCAAACACAGCTCTGCGTCATCCTGGCAGACAACAATTACCCTCAAAATATTACTGACCTATGCAGTAATGTGACCGATTGTTGATTAAATGTAAGGATGCACCATCATCACAACCATTTAACAACGACTATCTCTTTATGTATTCCTATATCTAAGCTCCACTACCCGACCCGAGCCCGACGGGCCCTAACATTAAACATCAGGTTAGGGCCCGGGTAGGGCCTGTTTTTTCATCATTTTCAATAACTAGGGTACGGGCAGGGCTCGGGTATCACTAAATTGATCACCGTGCTCTGCTGTGCAGTACAGTCAAATCTGAGTAGGATCATAACATGGCTTCAACCTCATCACAATAACACAGGAGAGATTATTTCACAGAAAATAATCATGTTCCTTGAGTTTTTTCGGAGTCTAGAGTGAAAAGTAACTGTCTCATCATTGAGCAGAGCAGCCCAAGTCGAGCCATTTCTATGGATACTCACAGAGCGCCATGAGCAGAGCGCGTGCAGAGCAAGCTGTGAGCAGGGAGCGAGTGACAGAGAGGARMAGCTAATGGATTTACTAAAGGAGGAAGTTATTTCTGATTTCAGGGAGGGCTGGCCTTACATTTTGCAGGACTCTAGTGTTGTGGGAGTGTGCTTACGGTGCATCGGTGTGGTTTCTCCCCGGTGTGCCTGCGCATGTGGACCACCAGCATGTACTGGGCCTTGAAGGGTTTCTTCTCCCGTGAACACTCKTCCCAGCGACACACGAACTCCTTCTTCTCCCCGTGGATGTGGTCATTGTTAATGTGCTGAGAGAGGAAACTAACAGAGGTCAATCACAGGTCAATCTGGATTTGGATTCTATTGATTCATCCATCATTGTTTTTACCACTCATTTTCCCTCTTTCTCTCTACCGTTCCCATYGTTTCATATTCTCTCTCTCCATTTCCTTTTCTTCCATTTGTATTTAGTACTCTGAGGAATAAATGGGAGACTTGTGAGTCTCAGTGTCCGATCTGAACAGGCGTTTTCAAATAAAACCCTGTCACTTCAAATCACATGGGGCTCCTGCTGACAGATGTGCTGCCGTGGCAACTTCCAATCTGAGGCTTAGGGGGGTGGGAGGAGGGGAGGGAAAGGGGAGAGGGAGGTGAGGGGATTGGGTTGTTTCAAATGCCATGTCTTTACAACTCCAGTAAAGCATTATACAGTATCTAGTGAGCATGCATTCTCCCCTGATTTCTCTCTGTCACTCTCACTCCCTCTCTCTCTCCCACTCTCTCTGTCTTGCACACTGACCAGTAAAAGGGGTACAAGTGGTGGCAGTGGATGGTTGAAGGGGGATGAGAGTGGGCTAAAGAAAAAGAGAAGAAAAAATAGGCAGACATGGAATCCTCGGGGGAGAAGTCAACATCTGGCCCTCTCACAAAGACAACAGTGTTAGTGTGGTGGCCTCTGAATGGCCTTTCCGAGAGCAATTTAAACCCAGGGAGACAGACACAATATCCTGAACAAAAGGAACCCGTCTTATTACATTCCTGAACAGAGATGGGGGAGAGAGACATTTGCCTTACAGGGAAAACAGAGCGAGAGAGAGAGGAACGGGAAAGAAAGACAGGGATAAATAGAGACTTGAGTTTGAGAGGTCTTAAATGTCTAGGAGAAACAAACGGTTGTTAGAGTATCTCTATATTTAAAAAMCTCAAAAGTGGAGGGAAAGAGCAGAAGAGAAGAGGAATTGAGAGGGTAATAGAATAAGAATAATTTGGGGGGCGGTTTATATTTGTCCTGTTAGTGGAAATGTGTTTCTTGCATATCCCAACTCCCCTTGAGACATCCACAGGGAGTGGGGTCACAGCCAGGGTCACCATTGCACAGCACCCCTGGAGCAATTTTTACCCTAACTGTTCCGGTATTCAAACCAGCAACCTTTCTGTTACTGGCCCAACTCTCTAACCTCGAGGCTACCTGGCGCCCCGAGAAAAGTGTGTGTGTCTATCTGTGTGTGTGTGCCTGCATGCCTGTTTGAACTGCTAGTGCGTCACTGGCCGTGCACCTCCAGACAGGACGGTCCCCAGACAACGGCAGAATTATCCCCAGCCAGGAGCCCCTCCCCCTGGCCAGTTAGTAACCCAACACATTAGTCCAGTGGGGCCCTGACCAGGGCACCGTCACAGCCCTTTCTTCCCATCAGAGGAGGGGATGTACCCCCAAACAGACAGTATCCTATGAAGTCTGACCTTACTTCAAGAGAAAGACCCCCATGGGCCCTCAAGTCTCAGAACAATTGCACTTAACTAACCCCCTATGCAGTGGGAGCCAGGGGTGTCGTACACTGCCCCTATGACAAAAGAAGTGCACTAAAACCGGCATCTCTTCGCCAGCCAAGTGCACTTTCCTGCCCTGCCCTGCTCTCACAACCTCATCAATACATTAGCCAATGCAATCGTTCATTTCTGTCTCCAATTGACTTTATGTATCGACAAAGGCCCTCCATTCAATTCAACTTGACACGTTTTAATTTTGGTGATAAAAAAAAAATATTCAGAGAGGAAACGATTGGGGARGTAAGATCGAGGGCATTGGATGTTCGTTTCCCTCAGATTGATCTTCCCTTCCCCATCACAACACGGAAACCCGCTCCTAGCTCCTCTTCTCCTTTTTCCCCTTCCGCCTCTGTGAGGGAATTCCTGTGGCAAGCGATCAGTCTGTGCCGCGCCGTTCGATATCTCCTGAGTGATAGGAGTGCCCCGGTGTTGCTGTGCTGTTGGCACACGCTCCCCTGTCCCCCCTCGTCCCTCCCACCAGCCCATACAAATGACCAGGGGCCCGCTGACGGTCGTGATGCATGGGCCCCGTGCTGACAGAGAGGGGCCCRAGCTAGAGACGACACTAATKGTCATGATCTAATGGCAATTTGTAATGAATCAATAATCTCCATGCTGAGCGTATGGGTAGGCAGTGTTGGCGTAATGGACAAACAGGTGGTGATAGCAGTGGCGGCGGCGCGTTAGCAGGTTATTAATTTTCACCCTGCCAGCTTATCGGCCAACATACTGTAAAAACGCCACCGAGATGGATTTAGTAGGGAGACGGGCGGAGGGAGACATGCGCTGGATGGGGACACAGAGGCTGGCTGGGATGAGCACAGAGTGCATACACACACACACGCAGGCATGCAAACACACGCACACTCTACAGTACACATGCGCTTACAGGTATAGACTGACATACCAATTATACAGTGTATAACACACTGATATAACACACTGATATACAAACACACACAATTTGATGTGAACTATTTGTATAGGATGTGTAGCTACTACATACTAAAGGAAATGTTTTCAGATTACTCTAGACTTTTATGGATTTACACCCACATATAATAGCCACACATGCACATAAACACAGTGACACCAGATACACAGAATCCCATCAATACTTAGCTACTTTCCTCAATTTTGCCAGGCTTCAAAATCCCTCTACAGTGTCCCCTTATCAAGCACTTTCTGGTATATACACCTCATACATTAGAATGCAGGCGTGCATGAAAAGAAGGCCTGTTTACAAGGCAATTTCACTAAGCTGTGGGACCCGCAACACCGTTTAGCTTTATCAAACAGAGCCTAATAAATCATATGCTCTTTTGTGATGTCAATTGCTGAAGCGCTTTGTGTAAAGAGAAAAAAAAAGAGGGAAAAAGAGGCGAGGGAGATGGAGGGAAAGAGGCGAGGGAGATGGAGGGAAGGAGGGAGGGAGAGAGTGAGGGAGTGGAGAAGGGGGCTAGAATTTGTATGTGTAATTCAGCAGAGCCTTTTCATCTTGGAGTAAGATACTCCAGACAGATAAGGTGCCTAATCCTTCTCCTGATCAAAAAATAWTCTGCATTTTACCAATTAAAGGGCTGTGCCAGCAGGCAAGAGAGGGGGCCGCGTTCTGACTGAGCCCAACTTTATCTCCCCTCAACACCGAGGAGGCACCCAGGCCGCAAACACCGCCATACAGCATGCTTGAATACTGGGGGAGCTAACGCTAACATCACGTAATCTCCATCTCCTTAGAACAAGGACATTACAGCTCCACCTAAGGAGATGACCCAGAATAGCACAGTGTCAAGGTGGGAGGGAGTGGAAGTTGACTGTGTGGATTGTGTGCACGTACTCACATATGTACACACATATGCACACACGCACGAACACACACAAACACACACACCCTATCTCAGGGTCACCCCATTTGAGACCCTTTCTGTATTCCCCCATCTTAGTCTTTGTAACATCTCTCCAAAGCCAGCCCAGTTCCAAACATCTCAGACAGAGACATGAAATAATCCAGCACCAACGCCTTATCTTTAAAAGTGCTCCCTCGGAGAGGAGAGAAAATGAAAGAGATAGGGAGAGTGTGATGCCAAAAAAAGGTACTGGAGGTTGAGGGGGTGGAGGGAGGGAGGGAGGGTGATGTAGAGAGGCAGAGTTAAAATCAGTGATGGAGAGAGAGGGAAAAATTAATKAAATAAATACATCAACTGAAAATTGACACCCGCCTCGCTTTTGCTGACTGGGAAGGCCAGATAAGTGAGCTAAATTGCGTAGATGCGATGTTTATCTTATCGGCGGCACCGAGAGCGCTTAAACGCGGATGATAAAGGAACGGCGCAGMGCGTCATGGTGCGAGCGCGTTTGTAGAGTGTAAAAATATGCATCAGGAGCGAGGCGGGAGACGCTTTTGAACAAGGTAGAAAGCAATGAGGGTGGCGCACAGCGGCTTTTATTTCTAGAATTAGGCCATGCGAAAAACTAAAAAGGGATTTCTTTGTCTTCATCTACRTAACCATCACTTTTTTAACACTTCACATAGTTAATAATTTACCTCACTTGTTTCAAACAGCAGTTTAATTATAAAGTTTTTACCTCACTAATATCAAAGACTATCTAATGAACAATCCATAGAAAACAATCCATAAAATGTATCAGAACTGAAAATGATGTTGCATGAACACTACCAATCAAAGCCAGACTGGAAGCATATTATAGTATTATATTTTTTCTCCATTCAAGATGACAAGTTGAAAACAGGGGGGAGGGGCGTTGGAGAACAGACAATGTGGTCCAAATACTGTACTTATCCTATTACTGAGGGGGATGGGGGTTGAGGAAGGGGTGGGGAGATAAGAGGGTTTTCTCACTGAATTAGAGGCGAATAGTTTTATTAGCATGTCTCTCCCCCTATCTGCATGGGTATATAGAGGCGAATAGTTTTATTAGCATGTCCCTCCCCMTATCTGCATGGGCATATAAAATKAGTAATTCAAATACAACATTCAAAAAAGTAAAGGGAAAAAGACAATGCGGATGTGTTGATTATTTTCTTCATGGAGAATATCTTGTGTGAACAATCTCTTTCCCAGTATGATGCCCCTCCCCTTCTCCCAGCCAAATTCCCCCTGCCCCTGGAAACAGGGGCAAGAAGTTGTCAAGATCCTCAACCTTTGAGCAGAGCCCTTCAAACGCGGGAGGCAGCCCATTCCGCGCTGAGGATATCAATTATAGATAGGGGTTACTGCTGCGGCTGCGGATTGCAATGTCAGACGCCGGGATAGACAGCCGTGGAGAGCTGGGGATCTTTCTGATGTGTGCTGATCAGAATCAGAATCAGAATCACGTTTATTGTCCTTACAAGAGGAAAATCTTGGCACAGCTCACACATGAAATGGTGAGCTGTGTGAGCTCAGCTCCAGCTGTCATGTATTAAACATGAGTGTGAAGTAAAATCTCACCTCACAGCGGGCCTAGTGGTAAGTAGCACACAGCAGGTCAAAGGGGAGACCAGTCCAACGACAGCAGCAGAAGCCGTAGTAATAGTATCAGTGTAAGTGGCGTCCGTAGTGCTTGTGATACAGTATTACTGTAAGATCATTAATAGTTGGGTTAAGAATAGGCCCTCAGGGTCTACCAGATGAGAGTCATCCATCTCCTGGGTAGTGTGAGGAGCTGTATGACAGAAGGGGGGAGTATATTACAGCCAGTACGGTACAGACTTGTATACAGTACACAAGAGTGTAAGGCTTAAGGCCTGATTGTGCAGGGCTCGTAGGTCGAGTCGGTGCCGGCCAAATCAGTTAGCGCCATAGCCCAACAGCGACGTGTTCGGCAGCCTTTGAGCCCATTAACCATCGTCCCCGAAACCAATCTGGAATCCGGCAGGGGCATTACTCAACGCCTGTAGGCTGCAGCACACTCTGTACTGAACGCTGAACATGGTGACATACAGAAGAGACTGCTGGACCAGAGAGAGGGTGTTAGGGCTGGAGCCAGGCGTCCAGGAGAACTATAGGAGCCCCCAACTACTTGTTGGGGGCTCCTAAAATAGACTCCTAAAACTGGTTTCCTATTTATTGTGCTGTTATCTGCACAGTATCTGCATTCTAAATGGACCATAAAGCTTTTGAACATGAACTTGATAGAGGTAGAGGGAAGCCAGACACCATAGTCATATTGTTTCTGCCTCCTGCAAATCAAGGCTATTTCCCAGTAGTGTCCTGGTAGGTACTCACATGCACTAGCTGTTCCTGCGTGTCAAACTCCCGGTGGCAGCTCTCCCAGTGGCAGTTGGTCTCGTACACCACCTCTGGCTCCTGCTTGCTCTCGTCCTTGTCACCTTCCTCCTTCACCAGTGTCATCCCATCCGGATGGTCCTACAGTACAGAAACCACAACACAATTAGAGCAAGGAGCCAACTCTGACAGTGTTACAGCAATGGCCCAGCAGAGATCTGCAGAATATTAAATACAGTATATACAGTAYGTAAGCCCATATCAATTCAGAACATATGGGTCCGATTAAAAAAATAAAAATACTATGCTTAGGTAAAAGACTGTTAACATACTATGTTCACAACACACTTGACCAGTAACAAAGTCATATCACAACCAAAGCGTTCTCTCCCCCTACTCTATCCTCCCCTAACCCAACAGACTGATTTAGTTACACTTTTCCACCGGTGTAATCGAGTGAATCTGGCCAATGTGGCCCTGTTCGGCACACAGGGAGTAGAACGTCTGGGAGCGGAAATGTAGTGCTGAAAGCTCTGCTCTGGGTTGGCAGTTGATCTACGACAGGTCTGGGGCAGAGTATTTCAGGAATCTAACCCCCTCTTCCTGCTCTAGCTTGCGCCATTAGTCTAGACATATTTTACTGTCACTGTTAGCATTACATGGCTGGGTAGCCTGGAGAGTACTGGAGACTGTAACAGGGGAGACCAGGGGTGTACARGGGTTTCTCTCTAGGCAAAGTTGTGGTTTGTAAAAACCACCTCGGTCTACTGCTAGTACCTGCCTGCCATGGTGTTAGGAGAGTGTGGGAAGGAGGGGAACAGAGAGAAGAGGAGTTTCATTCACAGAATGTGGATCTCTCCACAGGCTTGCCTCCATTGTATGAGCACAGAGCCACTTTTAGAAGCATMAATCCAGACACAAGCACACAGGGAGCCCTTCAGAAAACCTGCAATCTAATTTCAAAAAATGTTTCCATTCACTTAAGCATCTGATTAAAAGGAAAACAATTTCCTTCTGGTGCCTCCAAGATCAATGGGGCTTATCGTTTCAGAGGCGGCAGCCTGAACAAGCAGCCGAATGAAACAGGCAAATAAATAAATCGTTTTACAATACATCACATAATTGGCCCCAAAGCTCTGCGTCTGAGAGAGTGACTGAGTTGCGTGTATGGTTGTGTGTKTGGTTATGTGTGTGCRTGYGTGYGTGTGCATACGTGTGTATGTGWTTTCTATGTGTGAACAGAATTGAACAGTACARGCACCACATCCTATTCTATTGCTGCCGACGCAGTAAACCATCTCGTCTTCTGATCTCATCTTTGAATACCATAACCATACCCCTTTTCTAATACTAGATAAGAATGTCTGTTCATTGGACTATACGATAAATGCTGGCRAAGTTAAATTTACCTGGCAACTTACTGCCCCTGAGTTGGGTAGCTCCTCATCCGGTTTGATCTTGGAGCGTTTGTGGTGCATGGGTTCCCCCGTGCTGCTCACCGCTGACTCACTGGTGGGTTTGGTCTGTGGGAACAACCACAATAAAATCACTTAGTTCAAACTTAATTCAACATACTATATGATAGAATGACCATAAAAGTTGAGCAGAAAATAAGATTGACATGCAGTTGTATGACGACATCCTGTATGATACTGTTCAAGGGATCTAGTTAATCCTACTACAAGGTAGCATAGTACAGCCTGTTATCTATTAATTCGAGGCCATTGAATAAGCCAATGATTCTATACAGCAGTTCCCTATCTGACCTCACCTTTGATAGACCTGACTCTGGCCTGACTGGTCCTGGCCTGAGAGCCAAATGGGAGTTCCCTGTTACAAGGCAGGTGAAAATAAAAATAAATGAACTAGGAAAGCTGAACTGGCCTGGAAAAACAGGAGAGATTCCTTGGCTCGGATCTGTGCTACTGGCCTTCTCAGAATGTTAACTTCGGGGAATCTGGAATGTAATTTCCCCTTTAACAGTGGGGCATCTTGACACTCGACCCACTGAGATCCTGCTCATAGACACAGTGAAACTGTCCTATTTGGACTAGAAATATGAAATCGGTAAGGTAGTATATGATTCTGGTAAGTTTCCTCAGAGCTGGAAAGAATTCTGTAATAGATTCAGAAGATACATCATACATAGTCCGTTCTCCACCTTGAATGAGAGATCTCATCCACCAACTACCTCATAGCTAGAAACAGCAGTGAGTGTGGATCTGTGTCATTAACATGCCACAAAGTAGCAAACTAAAATGYGAGCTTTAAATGCGAGCCCCCACATACAGTCGGAATGGAGAGACACTGTGGAATTCATCCATTCCCATTTTAATCCCTGTTTCCTCCTGTGTGATTAATGGTGTCAGTGGTGGGATCCTATGCTAACAAGTCCCTTGTTGTTTCTCATGTGGGAAAAAACGATGTTCAAAAACGACGTTCCCAGTCGAAAATAACACATCCAGGGGACCGTAACTCCCATGAGGCCAGAGCGCGGAGGGAAGCCTGCTTCTACTTGTCTCTAAGCCTTGTATCTGTTCAGACTACCACGGACGCGGCTAGCACGTGGCTAGCACATGGCAGTGCTATCTACCTCTTACCTGTGATGATGAATCGCAGAGGCTTCTGACGTGGAGGAGGGAGGAGTCTCTCACCTGTGAGGCGTCGTTAGAGATGACAGAGCGCTCTCTGGGTGTGAGGCCAGGAGGAGGAATGCCAGGGATGGGCCGCTGGGTGGTGAAGACCGGGGAGGGGTGGATGAGCGGCGGACTGTGGCCGAACCCAGAACCCACCATCCCCGTTTGCCGACCAAGCAGCTGCTGGTGCATCTGAAGTGCCACGGGGTTCGGAGGGTAGGCAAAACTCAATGCCGGACTGGAGAGAAACAATATCCCAATCAGTGTTGGGGTGAAACATAAAACATACAACAAGGTTTGGTGCAGACCCCCCCCCCCCCTTTTTTTCCTTCCATTATCAATATTTATAAAGTGAACAATTAATGTACCACTATCAAACTACATTCTGATGTATTTGAGCRGCAAATGCAATGGCAACGAGGCAAAATGAGGGACAATAAATTGTTCTGGCTAGCTCCTCATCTGACAGGAGATGTGATGCTCTGGTAACACTGCTTTTTATTTTATCTTTATTTAACTAGGCAAGTCGGTTAAGAACAAATTATTATTTACAATGACGGCCTACCCCAGCCAAACCCTAACAACGCTGGGCCAATTGTGCACCGGCCTATGGGACTCCCAATCACGGCCAGTTGTGATACAGCCTGGAATTAAACCAGGGTCTGTAGTGACGCACGCCTCTAGCACTGAGATGCAGTGCCTTAGACCTCTGCACCACTCGGGAGCCTACGGGGCCCAAGGCGAATCCCTGGCAATGAATGTTCAGATTGTTAGCACTGTGAATTCCTGCTGTGTCCCTTGCCAGGCCGTTTTTGTAAATAAGAATTTGTTCTTAATTGACCTGCCTGGTAAAAGAAAAGTAAAAGAAAAATGTAAGGTTATACTTAGTTGCAAAATTCTGGTAACTTTCCAAAAWTTTTCAGGATTTCCAGAAATCCCTGTTGGCGGATTCTCGGAATCAAAAGGGAGGGCAGTAAATCTGGGAAAATTTGGGGGAACCTTATGCAACCCTAGTGATATTAACGCATCGCTCCACTGTAAACACTCTATGACACTGACGATGACAGAAAGACTGGGTTCTGTCAGAAATAAAGCCCAATTATAACAAACCTTTATTATAGCAACAGTATAATCATGCCTATAACTTAGTATATAACTACAACAGTCACTTCACATTGCATTGTCTGCTTGCTAGCTCTCCCTTACTGTGAAAGAACTAGATCATGGACACCCTTCCTTTCTCATAGATYTACATTGAGGTGAGAGTGTTGATATCAAATCACATTGCATTTGTCACATGCGCTGAATACGACTGGTGTAGACTTTACCGTGAAATGCTTTCTTTCTTACAAGCCCTTCCCAACAATGCAACGTTTAAAAATAAAAATAGTAACACAATGTGCCAGTACCAGATCAATGTGCAAAGGTCGAAGGTATTTGAGGTAGATATGTACATGACGGCAGGGTAAAGTGACTAAGCATCAGGATTATAATAAGACTAAAATAAAGAACAGAGTAGCAGCAGCAAATGATGAGTGTAAAAGTGTGTGTGAGAGAGTGTGTGTGTAATGTGTATGTAGGTATGTGTGTTTGTGTTGTGTTGGTCTGCGTGTGTGTCTTATGTGTGTGGGTTTTGTGTGGGAGAGTCAATGTAGTGTGTGTGAGTGAGTGTGTATATGGTTTGTATGTATAGTCTAGTGAGTGTGTATATGGTTTGTATATATAGTCTAGTGAGTGTGTATATGGTTTGTGCGTGATTGGTATCGTCGAGTTAGCATTTGGAATGGCCAGGCGTCCCTAGCAGCGGAGACACCTGTAGCTACTAGGAAGCGCGCGACTACTTCGAGTGTGAGGGTGCTCCGTAGTCACGTACATTTGATCGTTTGCTGTGAGAGATGGTTGTCCACAGTATCTATCGGATCTGTGTAGTACTTTGCTGTCGATCTTGAAATATGCTCTCGAATCTCTCAACTGCTGGTCACGTACACAGGGGACTGTACATCTCCGTAATCCACTGTGACTTTGATTAGTACGCGTGTCCTAGGCAGAAGGATTAAGCCATACTGACACCAATGAGCCCATACTTAGCTTATCGTAGCAATGCCACCAGCCATACCTGCTCTGCTCTACTGTGATCAGATGGCTTATCCTGCTATCCCAGTAGTGTCTAGTTGTCTAGGCTGCCATGGCCAGGCGAAGACGCTCACAGTCAGATCATCTATCTCCGCATCTAGCGTCTTGTCATATATCTCGGACTCCAGAGGGTGATGCGTAGCCGACCTCTCCAAAACACGTCCAGTTGATGTCCCTCTCGTACGAGCACACCTTGCAGCTCTGTGCTCGTCTTGGTGCATAGCGTACGTCCGTTGTCACCGTGTTAACATCTCCTCTCACAGCAAGCAACTCAAATCTGGTGCAGTCCAGATGTGCGATGAGGCGCTGACTCACTTGCGGATGGTCCTACAGTACAGAAACCACACTAATATCATGTGATTAGCACATTGGTACGCCAACACTACAGATTCCTGACTCGTTAGCTATCTATTGTACCGCCTCTTTGTCAGCGGTACACAATTGATCATCACTGTAGAATCGTTAGCTCACATGTCTGTGGAGGACTCTGTGCAGTTTTGTCTCAGTTATGTTGAATTTGTTTACTGATTCATACAACATATTGTACACAGTTAAGTTGCTGAAAGACTCTAAACAGTTGAATCCGTTAGTGAGAGCGTGAGGTTGGACGTTCGATGTTTTTTGCTGAATTTGTCCTGAGATTTTGTGACAGATCATTGACACTGTATGATTGCACACAGGTGGACTTTAATTTAACTAATTGAATGTGAACTTCTGAAGGTAATTTTGGTTTTACAAGATCCTATTTAGGGCTAGCAAAGTGTGCATCCGCACCATTCGGTTTTTTGTTTTTTTTGTTTGAGTGAAGAAAGTAATACAAAAAGAACATGTCAGCTTCACCAATGTGTACTATTTGTAGTGTCCATTACAGAAATCCAAATAAAATCTATTGAAAGTTACAGGCTGTAATGCAGCAAATAGGAAAACCTCGTTTCAGCAATGCCGTGTTCCAACACGAGGACAGGAACAATTACACTTTAAAGCTCTTCCGTTTGTGATATATAGATTTAGGGAGAAAAAGGCATAAGGCGTGTAGTTCTAGATTTACATGCTATGTCTCATTAGCATCACTGTAGCTGTAGCACAGTAAGCAAATGTTCATGTACCTGCACATAAACATTCACATCAATGCTGATCTCTATTCGCGGCTCATTCAGATACAATCGCACCCTATATACAACCAATCAGATTCGTGATATATGGTGTCGTTACAATTTGTCCACCTCGTGTGTGAGTGCATAGTAAGATTCTTGGTACCAATAGTCTGCCCTGTTCAGCAGCTCACTTATGGTGAGTATTGTGAACGTCTCTGGAGTAGCGGTAATAGTTAGTCGGTGTATTGAGCTGCGTCGCTTCTGTATTAATTGCAGTCGCATTACATATCTGGAGCCTGTTTCTTCGCAAGTCAGAGTGTATATTGTCAGTTTTATATCTTACACCCTCTGTGCTTCCTGCGTCGTGGCGTGTGCGCCATTTAGCGTTTAGACGGATCGTTTTACTGTCACTGTTAGATTACAATGGCTGGTAGCCTGGAGAGTATGGAGACTGCTAACAGGGTGAGACCAGGGGGGTGTTACAGGGTTCTCTCGTAGGCAAAGTTGTGGGTTCTAAAAACCACTCGGTCTAGTGCAAAATATAAGTGACTCTCTTGACCTGCATTGGTGCCTGCATCCTAGTACGCATGTGTCGGAGGCATAAATGCGTTGAAGCCCTATAACTCGTGTGATTGTTAGTAGTGTTATTGCTAGTCTGCTCTAGTAGTGCGAGCTAGGATATATGTGTGGATATAGTCTCTGCCATCAGCTTTCGCTTTACCACTTATTAGTGCTTACAGATATAGCTCACGTTTCTCGAAGATGCTATAAATTCTAGACACAATGATCGATAGCTCAGGGAGGCCCTTTACGAAGAAGCCTGCGATCTGAATGTGTGCGAAGGAGATGGTATCGCATTGCAACTTAAGCGTGTGCTGTTAAGAGGTGGAAGATATGTAGCAATTTCCTTGTGTCTGTGTCTTCCTCCTGTGAAGGACTGTCGAGAGATGGCGCAGTTGATCGTTTTCCGATGAGGCCCTAGCTTCGACCCTGTGTGGGTTTTTAGGAGTTTTTGGATACAAGCTATGTCCGAGCTGTACAAGGCATCCATAGGCGATATTTAATAATATTAACTGTCCAGCTCCAGTTTTATGTCCCACCTACAGATCTGGGGCATCACTCTACTACATCTGTGGCCTCGTCTCTAGTGATGACATTGCATGCACTGTATGAGACGCTAGACTAGCGTCTCGACGCGTACGGCTGCGTGCTCGTGTATTAGATCTATGTAGTGACATTTTAGAGTGGTACTCGCTAGTAGGTGCATACGTGTGTATCATCGCTGGTTATTCGCGTGAGTGTCGTGCACGCGACCCACGCCTAATTTGAACAGTACAGGCACCAATCCTATTCTACTCTGTTGCCGATCGTCACGTCATCACTCATACCTCTCTCCGTTCTCTCCTTGATGCTTCGGACTCGTATTGTTATATCACATTATATGGCCTGTACACGCATTTTCTACTATAAAACATAACTCCCAGGAGGCCCTAGCTAGTTGGATTGGATCTAGTTCTTGCGACTCTATTCGCATACACCCACTCCTCGCGTCTCCAAGTTCATCCCTCTCTTACCTACGTGCTCCATGTACGTGAGGCCTGAGAGTTCCTCACCGAGTGCGCGTCGAGTCGGTTTGTTCTATGAGGAGTCCATTGTAGGATGCATGTGGTCGTCGCCCTGTTTTGCTCACCGGAGCTGGCTCGCTGGTGGCGTCTTGGTCTGTTCGGATTAGAGTCAACCCAGCGGAGATAGAAAGTCTTACTTAATGTTTCCAAATGCGTTGTGAACCTGTAATACATCGCTCATACGTGATGTGAGACATGCATAGTAAGAAGTTGTAGTGCGTCGTAACGAACTGAGGATTGATATAGCATTAGCAACTAGCTGTCTGACTTTTCATACCTAGTGATCATAACATGTCTCTCAAGGATCTAGTGTGCCATCCTACTACACATGTGTTTATTGCGCGATGAGTGACTCAGCACTAGTGTTGTGCTGAGACTGTTATTAGCTATGCGTAGTGCCATGTATGTGCTAGTGTGGGCGGTATACTGATCATTCGCTCTCTGATAGTGCTGAGCACCTGCAGCCTTGACTCAGCCCTGCTACTTCCCGCGTCTGAACGTAGATCATCTGGCCTGCATAGACGCGAAGATAGGGAGTGTCCTGTTTAGGCGGAGTTGTCAGTGTGATTGAGGCAACATGAAGAACATAAGGATTGAAACCAATGTAGAGGGGTGTTCCTCCTCCCTCCTCTCTCCCTTGCTAGAGACAGCCTAACTTCGTTCCTGCCGAAACAACAGACGTGACGTGCTATGCCATCGGACTGTTCTGCTACACTAGGCACTTACTACAAGACATGCTTCCAACTCTACGGGGCACATACTAGCACATCGTAACATACTATCCCACATCGTAACAGATGGCACGACACTCTTGACACCTCACAGACACACACTAGCAGCATACACATGCCTCATAGCAACACACGATCACACACAACACTGCTCCTATTATCGAGACCTAAGAACACTTACTGCAAACTCACACGAGCATCACACAGCCGATAAGCGATACTACATACAGCATATCTGGATACAGTTCTTACCTCTGAAGTGTCTCGGAAAGTAGAATTCATTGTGAAAGCCCTAGATACAGGCATATAATTGTTACATCAGGCAACGAAGTTCCAGTGCTTCTCACATCTCTCAATATAATAGAGAAGATCATCGAGTCCTAGGGGAGCGACTAACATGGCACTAGCTAGGTGACAACAGGCGGACTGATGTAAGCGTTTGTCTGTGTCTACTTGCCCATCGACATACACACAGAGATAAGCAACAGCTCCGACATTTATGTTGCTTACGCTTCTATCATACTCTGATGCACCGAAGCACCGCTCATTCGATGTTCAGTTCGACAATGGCAGAGAGCCGATAACTTGCCTCTGCCTACCGTCCCTTTTATCTCCCTCTTTTCTCATCCTTCTGCTTTCTCTCACCTCCTGTTCCTGACTTGAGTATCCGTGTCGAGTGGCTTGACGTCTCCGGAATGCTCGAATATAGCAACTAAAGCATTGCTTCAACTACTGTATCAGTTCGTTTTTCTCATTTGTGTGTGGTATAGAGAAGAATCGAGTAGTAGAGCCTTTGTATAATTGGAATCTGTCTATTTTTTCATAAGCTACTTTTCCAGTCTCTCAACATTGACTGCGCATCTGTGTGGATCGATAACAGTACACCATCTCTATTAGGTTCAGAGTCAGATACTGGATGTGTCGCGGACAATGCACTGCATTTCATTACTTGATCTCATAAGTCCGCTCTCTGCTGATCCTCGTCGAGACACCTACCCATGATCTCTGCATGCTGCTAGTCGTAAGCACGTGATGGCCATTGCGACATGTCGTCTCTCTCAGTAGTTTCAATATTTGTCTACTCTTTGTCTATGACACTGACGATGTATTGTTGATGCATTGATTGCTATCTGACGATTGGAAAGGAGTGTTTGTGAGGGAAGATGTCGATCACGCTCGATCTACATATGCGCTCCGCTCTCGAGATGTAGTCTATGGATTCTCGGGTGTACTCTCTAAGCTATGCGGTGACATGTGGGGCTATGAAGAGCAGGCTCAAAATCTGCACAGGTGATGGGACAGCTAGAGGTGGATGCACGAACCGTGATAGGACTGTGACTCGAACAGCGAGACGTGTGTGTGTGTGAATAGCTAGCGTTAGACGAACCAGTACCCTACTACTCTTTCATCCCGTTCTAGGTTCGTATCAGAGCAGCTGTCTGCGGTGTGACTCATCCTGTATGCTGTCGGCCTTATCTAGATGTCGTTTCGTGATGGCGTAGGAACTCAAATCTCAATGCCTCGACTCGCTGTCCTTATACATTCACAGGCTTCAGGTTCCCAGCCCAGGCTGACGGCAATGCCAAGTCCGATCACTCTCCTGTGCCCGGTCGCATCTCCAATAACACTAGTCGAGTAGCGCAACGCGCTTTTTGAGTGCTGCAGCCTCACCCTCCCCCTCCCTCTCTCTCTGTCTCCTCATCCTCACATATAACTCACATCGATTCTCTCACAAGCTCTCGCATCCAACTCATCGGATGCCTACGGACTCACACATCTCACGGTGGCACATTTCACTGAATGTGGACTCCTTGTTCGCAAATGCTCTCTACATGAGCTATGTAATTTGCAAATAATACTGATTTTGGTTAGATGTAGATATCCTCTCTCATGTTCTCCTTCTTCTCATCTGAACAGCTTGCATGATATTGTGATGCTCTTAGGTAATCTATTCCTAGACTATGTGCGATTATCTTGTATCAGTTATATTTAATGCGATGATAGTGAATACGAGTCATAGACACAAAATCATTTACTTTACACATGAACGCGCTCCTTACACTCGCCAACAACTCACGCCTAACACGATTCTCAGCTGAGGCGATAGTATGGTGCCACCGCGCTATTGGGCTCCCTAAGGGACCTGCGAGAGGCCTCGCGCGACGTATGATGGCTACAGCGCTGTGTTTATAATAGTTAGAACGCTTGTGCGTGTACTCTCGCGACAGACGGCTCAGCGAGGGTGGAGGATGCTAGATTGCCTGGCTGTAGAGTGCGCGCTGCACACACCTCAGTAGACCGTATCGGAGGTCTCAAGTGCGAATCCGCTGCCACATTGTACGTGATTGTTCACGATTGTCTCTGCAGCTCTCGCGAAACCTTTCTCGGTGGGCTCGTGTCGTCCTTGCCGCACTCTGTATTCTTGTAAATAAGAATTTGTTCTTAATTGTCCCTCCTGGTTAAAAGAGGCAGGACATGTTCATACAACCACACACAACCTCCAACAAGGTTCATACCTCTACCACCTTCGTCATACAACATATTCCGTAACACGTTTCCAAGAGTTAGTTCAAAGGATCTATACCGAAGAAGATAGTACACCTAGTATAGAGCAGGGAGTTCCGTACGTAATCCCCAATGAGCTGCGTGCAGCTCAAATCTGCTGGATCAAGATCTGATGTGTAGAGGACCATCATAGTCATACACATCAGTCATGTCATCTGAGCTGGCCACCGCAATCGCCTGCCACATTGTTAAGACACTCATGACATGCACGATGCCTCCACGCACACAGACTCGGCCGTTTCCACTCCAACCGCCCTCCCTCTCCAAACCCCTCCCTTCTCCCCCTCTCAGCCTCTCTCTCACTCGCCCTCATCACACTCTCCCCCCCTATTTGTACGGGACATTGAGTTGCAACAGTCTACTCAGACTCTGGCATGATGTGCTGCCCCCAAATTGCTAGCGGTTCTTCTCCTCCTTTACGTGTCGCCATAATGATACTATGCCACTTCGGATGGACGCCCTGGCTCTCATATCTCTCATAGATCTCACGATCATGAGTAGTTGGAGCAGGTCGTTGATTGATATCACATGCACATTCGACATTGTGTCGAGCAATAGCGTGAATGACAGGACTGGTTAGAGCGGTTCTACCAGTCCTGGCATGCGTTGTCTGTTATTTTAAAGCCCTTCCCAACAATGCAACGTTTAAAAATAAAAATAGTAACACAATGTGGCCAGTACCAGAATCAATGTGCACAAGGATCGAAGGTTATTTGAGGTAGATATGTGTACATGACGGCAGAGGTTAAAGTGACTAAGCATCGTAGGATTATCATAATGACTAAAATTAAAGAACAGAAGTAGTGCAGCAGCAAATGGATGAGTGTAAAAAGTGTGTGTGAAGAGAGTGTGTGTTAATGTGTATGTAGCTGGATGCTGTAGATTTGGTATGTCGTTGATCTGCGTGCTAGTCGTCACCTATACTTTTGAGTCGTGATGGGTTTCGCCTCGGCGGAGCAGCAATTGCTCAGTGTGGTGATGTGAGTGTGTTATGGTTTAGTATAGCTATAGTTAGTGAGTAGCTGATATACATTCGCGCTATATCATCACTCATCATATGATATGTCTAGTGTGAATGAGCCAGTCGCTCATTATCGGTCTCATACGTAATTCATCATTACTACGTAGTGAGACTGTGTATATAGGGTGAGTCCGACTTACTATCGCCTATGTATATACCACAGCCCTCACGTCTGCAACGGTATATTTACTGAGTTATCGTTGCCATATACGATCTCACTCACTAGACTATATATACACTACCATATATCACGATGCGTGTGATCACTGGTTCTGTTTATTTATATAGATCATCCACCCTTCAACTTCTTTAGTGTGTAGTATCATGGTTTGTTTATAATAGTATACTCACTTCAGCTGCTATACAGTTACTTCCTACTATGAGGAACTTTGCTACATGCTACCTAGTTCTAAGTGAGTGTTACAGCTATCATTCAGCTTTAAGTGACTATGTATAGTCATTACACGAGCGCTCGTACTATAGGCTTTGTAACACTCTAGTAGTATTACGTCTAATGTGAGATGTGTTACATCAGCTTAATTGATATATAATAGCGATCTACATGAGTGTCTAGCTAAACGTTTATAGGTTATGTTACATCAACATCCTCCTAGTCGAGTGATTGATACACACTTTCAATACTGAGGATGTTTTATTGTATGACTAATAGTCCCCTATATGACAAGTGCTGTCACTAGAGTGGGTTATCGTTAATATACTTAATAACGCTACCAACGTCCGAGTCGTTATGTACTAGCACGTAGGTGACGTGTATTTTAATTCACATGTCCTACAGTGAGTGTGTATTTATGAGCTTACTACTCCACTTTAATAGGTCTAACGTGTAGTAAGTTTTTGTATATGGTTTATTATATTATGTCTAGTTTGAGATCGTGTAACATACGGCGTTGTTAAGCACATTCACTATAACGATCTATTGTGGTGTGACTAGTTCAGACCAGATATCAGTACACGAGCCTTACTGGTATAAAATTTCATCCTACTCACCAGCACCAGCTTTTGATGCTTCATACATCATACCGTACTAAAGTGACTATTATATACACACCACCGTGTGTTATACACTCATGGATATTCACCTAGTATAATAGTAGCGTTCTATAGCAGTACTAGTGTGTGCCCGACTTACTACTCATGGATACACACCTATATCACTGACCACTAAGTAGACTATTTTGATACGGGGTACGATGTCACCTATAGCTGTTATCACTCTTACTAAGTCATTCCTTGTTTAATGGACAGCACCCTGTGTTAGCTATATCAACTAGTTCACTAGACTGAAGTATGTAGATACTCGACACCCTACGCACACCATTCAATAGACCTATTCGCTCTCGGTCTTTATATTGAGGTTGTTGTGTTACATAACTTGCTTCTAGTAGCCACATCCACGTAGAGTGCCGTTTATTATCACACCCTATACACACTCACATAGGACTATATAATGACGAAGGACCATTATACAACACTCACTAGAACTGCTTGATATATACAACTATACATATAAGTTCTAGTATTACTAGCAACTCACTAACTATAATGATGTTACTGATCATACTACCAGCGTATAACACATCGAAGGTGGACGTTTATGGGTATATCAACAGTACTAACGTGCACGCTATCGTCACATAGGGCTCATGTGTTAGACTAATAATATGAAAAGATCTGTAGAGTGTGTACTAGCGGTGTGGTATATATATGCTCTAGTGAGGGTGTATAGGGTGTTGTATATATAGTCTAGTGAGTTGGGTGTGTATATATAAGTCTAGTGAGTGTGTTATATGGTGTTGTATATATAGTCATAGGTGATCGGGTGATTATATCGTGAGTGTGTATGGTCGTATATATAGTTAGTGAGTGTGTATATGGTTTGTATATATAGTCTAGTGAGTGTTATAGGGTGTGTATATAAGTCTAGTGAGTGTGTATAGGGTGTGTATATAAAGTCTAGTGAGTGTGTATAGGTTTGTATATATAGTCTAGTGAGTGTGGGTAGGGTGTTATATATTAGCTAGTGGTGTGTAATAGC
>NC_036854.1:53350834-53353352 GCF_002910315.2 Salvelinus sp. IW2-2015 | reverse complement strand
TATGTTCTAGTGAGTGTGTATAGGTGTGTATAGAAGTCTAGTGAGTGTGTATAGGGTGGTTTGTATATATAGTCTGTGAGTGTGTATATGGTGGATATATATGTCTAGTGAGTGTGTATATGGTGTGTATATATAGTCTAGTGTGTGTGGTATATGGTGTGTATATAAGTCTAGTGAGTGGTATAGGGTGTGTGTATAGCTAGTGAGTGTGCGTGAGGTGTGGTATATATATCCTAGTGAGTGGTGTATTAGGGGTGTGTATGATCTCCTGGGTGTGTATATAAAGTCTAGTGAGTGTGTATAGGGTGTGTATATATAGTCTAGTGAGTGTGTATAGGGTGTGTATATATAGTCTAGTGAGTGTGTATAGGGTGTGTATATAACATCTAGTGAGTGTGTATGGGGTGTGTATATATAGTCTAGTGAGTGTGCGTAGGGTCAGTGCAAGATAGTGAGTGCAGATAGTTTGCGTACCCTTAATTGACTATTTCACTTACATCATCGATGAAATCAACATCCAAACCTCCCACTGCTCACCTTCACATAGGCTCTCTCTATAAACATAGGTAGCTCCAGGTAAACACAGGTCCTATGGTTCAATAACAGTCACGCGTGGTGGGGCTCCATTCATCCTGCCTCCTTGATGCCTGCTCTCAGCCTGGCTCCATACGTCTGCTGATCTTATTACCGGCCCCGAGTGGAAATCAATGGGCCAAGACGCATTTGGGGGCCCATCTGCTTGTCATATCACTCATCAGTCTGGAGGCCCTATCATTGGCCCTGTCACTGGGGCCACAGAGGCATGTGATTGATCAGGTTCTCCTTCCAGATCGCTGATCAATGGCTACGAGTAGGGCTATGGATCTACCTCTCTCTCTTTCTCTCTCTTTGTCTTTCTCTGTCGTTTCGGTGTGTATTAGGGGGGTGGTGTTTGGGAGGGTGTGTGGATGACTGACACATGCCGCCGGGGACGCTGGGTAAATGGGGAGACAAGGCCCACCAGGGGTTTGGACGCAGAGGAGAAACACGTACGCACGCACATAATAACCTCACTGGTCCACCACATCCTAATACACCCCCCCCCTACCTTCAGTAGACCAACGTCCCACAAAAAACATAGCCTCTGCCCCAGGCCCTCCGTCCCACTCCATCCCCATACCTACATCGCTCTTCAACGTTAAGCGTGATGGAGTCATACGTTTGTGTGGAATGTTGGTTGTCTTTATCATCCCATACATTACTTTTTCCAGAAATCCCCATTGGAAATTATTCCTGCAATCAGGAAGGTTTAAACAGGAAATTCTGGAATCTTCCAACCAAAATGTATTGAAAAAAACGTACTGGAATTTTGCAACCATGGTCCCATACCTGATGGCCCCGGCCGAGAGGTGTCCGTAGGAGCCGCTGGTGGAGGAGCTGGAGCGGGAGTTGTTGAGGATGGTGACAAGGGAGTTGGGCGAGTTGCGGATCATGGTCTGCAGGTCAAAGCTGTGCTCCGACAGGGGAGAGATGGGCAGGGCCCGCTTCCTACTTGGCCTTGCCGTCAGCCTGGGGCTGGGGAACCTGGAGCCTGGAAGAGAGGAAGGCAGTAGAGTAGACAGTAGAGACATTAGACGCAAGAAGTTGTAGTCTACAGAACCTCTCTGGATAGAAACCTAGTAGGTGAAAGAGATAGTGATTTATCTATTGTGTTTAATCAGATACTATTTGTTGCATGTTAATTTGTGGCTTGACTTATTTTTCATAGATTTGAGTGCTTTTATAACATTGTAGCCTACTTCTAATTTAACCATAGACAAACATAGAGGGGCCATAGAGTGAGCTTCACTGCTTCAGAAAAACCTAATTCAATCCAATCAACAAACAAAATGTCTTCTAACAAAAGRCAAATTTGAATGAAAAAGTGCAACTGTCAATGGATGAACTTCATACAAGACAACATAGGGGTGCCTAGTATGTCAGAGCACTTTACTGACTGGGTTATGGCAATCAAGTATCTAATCAAATCTGATGTGCCTCCTTATTCAAAAGCAGTCAATGTTGAATGGAAAAGTGGCTTTGAAAAAATACCAAGCAGCCAACAACACAAGCTCTTTCTCTCTCTCTCTCTAAACACACAATGAGACGCATGTACAGATTAAGAAATTACTTTTGTTGCCTTTTCACTCGGAGATGTCACAAGACAGGGTGAAAAACAGAAGGAAAAGTAAAGAAGCGAAAGGGAGGAGAAAAAGGATAGAAAAGACGCTGAGGGGATGTTACGCTTTGTGAGTGAACTGACACAATGACTTTGTGACAGAGTAGGTCGGGGAAAAAAATGTCGGCTGTTTTTTCTTTTTTCCGTGGGCAAACAAAACCAGCTTACRCAGCCCCTGTACTCCCYCCCTTTTCCCTCCCTCCATCCTTTCTCCCTCCCTTAAATTCAAACACTCACTCTTGCCTGACACATACAGCGATTACAGAGGCTTCCATTCACATGGAAATCAGTTGTATGATTTTGTGTGTGTGTGTGTGTGTG
>NC_036854.1:53343281-53350809 GCF_002910315.2 Salvelinus sp. IW2-2015 | reverse complement strand
GATGTACACCAAATGTTTGCACGCACGTTTACGTTCACGATAACAGAGTGAACTGCTAGCCATACAAGGCTTGAGTAAACCTGCCTACCCACCGATCCGAACAACCGAGGCCTGTACCTGGAGGCGAATCGATTTGGAGGTGGAGGGTCGTCATGGTCGTTGGGGCGGTGTGTCACAGCATCATCGACTGAGCTTGTTTGTTCATTGAAGGCAATCTCAAGTCGCTGTGCGTTACAGGAAGACTCTCCATCCCTCATGTGGTACCTTCCTGCAGAACTCTATCCGACCCATGACTCAGCATGACAATGCACCAGCCATCACTGCTCGTTCTCGTGGTGACTTTCCTGCAAGACAGTAATGTCAGTGTTCTGCTATGGCCACGAAGAGCCAGCATAATGATTCCATCCATTGAGCACGTCTTGGACTTTTTGGATCAAGAGGGTGAGGGCTAGGGCATTCCCCAGAATGTCCGGGAATTGGCAGGTCCTTGGTGAAGAGTGGGGTAACATCTCACAGCAAGAACGGCAAATCTGGTGGCATCCATGAGGAGGATGATGCCAATAGGCAGTATAATGCAGTCTGGTGGCCACACTAGTATACTGACTGTTACTTTTTGGACCCCTTTGTTCAGGGACAACATTATTCCATCTCTGTTAGTCCACAATGTCTGTGGGAACTTGTGCAATTTTGTCTCAGTTATTGAATTTGTTTATGTTCATCACCAAATATTTACACATGTTAAGTTGCTGGAAAATTAAACAGTTGACGGTGAGAGACTTTCTTTTTTTGCCTGAATTTGTCCTGAGATTTGTGACAGATCATTGACACTGTAGATTGCACACAGGTGGACTTTAAATTTAACTAATTATGTGACTTCGAGGTAATGTGGTTTACAAGATCCTATTTAGGGGCTAGCTAAAGTGTGCATCCGCACCATTTCGGTTTTTTTTTTTTTTTTTGAATGTTTGAAAAAAATACAAAAACAGTTTCACTTCACCATTTGTACTATTTGTATGTAGTCCATTACATGAAATCCAAAGTAAAAATCTATTGAAATTACAGTTTGTAATGCAGCAAATCAGGAAAACCTCGTTTCAGCAAATGCCGTGTTCCAACACGCAGGACAGGAACATTACACTTTAAGCTCTTCGTTTGTGATATATAGATTTAGGGGAGAAAAAGGCATAAGGCGTGTGTCGTTAATGTGGTCTAGTTGCACTTGTAGCTAGCATATTTCTGTCAGTCTACTCACAATCAATGTAATTAGCTTAGGAATAGAGTACTAATGGAAACAATAGTTGTTTGGGGTTTAATGGCCTATTTGTCTATGTTTTTATTTTATTAGGCTAGGTATTTTATGTAGCGCTTGCTATTATCGGTATTCTGGGCTATATAATTAGCTATTATGTGCTTATTTTATTTCCATCAGAAGATTTTTTCAACAAGACGCTCTATGTGTTGGTGTCAGCACGGCTATTCAACACCTAGCGAGGAGAGCAACGGGAATATTAAGTTACTGATCAAAAGATCCACTGCCTGTCCTTCTCACTATTGCTTGACCCTAGAATTATTTATTTTATTCAGTCCTGTTGAGGGAGTGGATTAGTGGTTGGACAGTAATGCGTGTCACCATATTTAGTTTCATATTACTGCCGAGTTTATGGTTTATGATGATCGTGAGGATACGAGAGAGGAGAAAGGAGAGGGAGAGAAGTGGTGTGGAGTGGAGTTGTGCTGTGCTGTGTCGTCTGTGTGTGATGAGGCCCAGGGTCTCTCAGGTGGCCCTAACTCAGCTGTGTGGGGTTAGAGTATTTGTTGTGATTTGGGCTCCAGCTCCTGGTTATTTTCTCTGCCACCAGTCAGCCAGCCTGTCTGGGTCTCCCTGTCCTGTCGTGTGAATTAATGACGCTGGGCCTAACCAGCCGTCCCGTCCACAATCACAGGAAATTAGAGGGACACTCAGCTACCTCTGTTTACGGGCGCACGACGCTCCCTCTCTTCTAACCTCTCCTCATCCTCTCCTCCCACTGGTTGGCCGATTTAACTCATTGGCTTGCAGCATTAATAAACATGAAACTCCAGGAGGCCCAGCTGTGATGGGACAGCTTCCCTCTTTACCCTCCCCCGTTCCTTCTCCCTTCTAACTCTCCACAAGTGAGGCAGTCCTCACCTAGGGTGCGGTTTTTAAGGAGGTTCTGTCAATAGAGGGTAATGGGGGGCATAGTTTGGGAGGGCGTGTCTAGGTCAACCAGGGGGTAGAAGTTTGGAATTGAGGTGTGGTTATCGAGGTGTGTGAGCTGCGAGTGTTGTGTGAGTACAACTGGATGGATAGAAACTGCGTCAGATTTTCAAGGAACAAATTCGCTCAATGGCAAACATATTTCCAGAGATGTATATTGTGTGAGAGATTGCATGTATTATGTGCGTAGGGGATGTTGTTTTGTTTGTATGTGGAGTGTGTGTTTTGCCCCCAACTCCCCTCTCTGAGACATTAAAGAGGAGAGGCAAG
The DNA here is from genome assembly GCF_002910315.2 of Salvelinus sp. IW2-2015. NCBI lineage: Eukaryota > Metazoa > Chordata > Actinopteri > Salmoniformes > Salmonidae > Salvelinus > Salvelinus sp. IW2-2015. Next base: position 53,348,300 of record NC_036854.1, on the reverse strand, counting down.
GTTTTCAAAGAGGCAGAGCAGAGACAATGTAGGGGGTGTTCCTCTCCCTTCCTCTTCCTGGAGCTTCCATGCTCCAAACACAGGCTAGTTGCCAGGAACTCCACTATCACACACACACACACACACACAACACACACACCCACACACACACAACCAGCACACATCCCCACCATGCACACATCACACACACACATCACAGCCACCCACACAGTACACATCACACACACCACACAGGAGCACACTGATGGTTCAACACACAACAAGAGAGGAGGGAGGAGGAACACCCCTCTACATTGTCTCTGCTCTGGCCTCTTTAGAAAACCTGCCTCTCTCTCTTTAATGTCTCAGAGAGGGGAGTTGGGGGGCAAACACACACTCACACATACAAACACACAAATCCCCCTACGCACATACATACATGCAATCTCTCACGCAATATACATCTCTGGAAATATGTTTGCCATTTGAGGAATTTGTTCCTTGAAATCTGACGCAGTTCTATCATCCAGTTGTACTCACACAACCACTGCAGCTCACACACCTGCGATAACCACACACCTCAATCAAACTTCTACCCCCTGGTTGACCTAAGACACGCCCTCCCAAACTATGCCCCCATACCTCTCTATGACAAACCTCCTAAAAACCGCACCCTAGGTGAGGGACTGCCTCCACTTGTGGAGAGTTAGAAGGGGAGAAGGAACGGGGGAGGGGGTAGAAGAGGGAAGCTGTCCCATCACAGCTGGGCCTCCTGGGAGTTATGTTTATTAATGCTGCAGCCAAATGATAAATCGGCCAACCAGGAGGAGAGGAGAGGAGAGGAGAGGGAGAGGTAGAAGAGAGGGAGCGTCGTGGCCCGTAACAGGGTAGCTGGAGTGTCCCTCTAATTTCCCTGTGATTTATGGACGGGACGGCTGGTTAGGCACAGCGTCATTAATTCACACGAACAGGACAGGGAGACCCAGACAGGCTGGACTGACTGGTGGCAGTAGAAAATAAACCAGGAGCCTGGAGCCCAAAATCACAAAAACTCCTAACCCACACAGCTGAGTTAGGGCCACCTGAGAAGACCCTGGCTCTCTCACAGCACAGCACAGCACAGCACAGCACAACTCCACTCCACACCACTTCTCTCCCCCTCTCCTTTCCTCCTCCTCTCGTATCCTACACGATCATCATAACCATAAACTGGCAGTAATATGAAAACTAAATAGGTGACACAGCTATACTGTCCAACCACTAATCCACTCCCTCAACAGGACTGAATAAAATAAAATACATTCATAGGGTTCAAGCAATAGTGAGAAGGACAGGATGGGATCTTTTGATCAGTAAGCTTATATTTTCCTCAGGTAAAAAAACACAAATTATTCTGATGGAAAAATAGCCAAATAGCTAATTATAGAGCCCAAATACCGATAATAGCATAGCGCTACATAAAAATAGCTAGCTAATAAGAATAAAAACATTAGACAATAGGCCATTAAAGCCCCAAACAACTATTGTTTCATTAGTCTCTTTCCTAAGCTAATTACATTGATGTGAAGTAGACTGACTGAAACTATGCTAGCTACAATGCAACTAGACCACATTAACGACACACGCCTTATGCCTTTTTTCTCCCCTAAAATCTATATATCACAAAGGAAGAGCTTTAAAGTGTTAATGTTCCTGKCCTGCGTGTGGAACACGCATTGCTGAAACGAGTTTTTCCTATTTGCTGCATTACAACCTGTAATTTCAATAGATTTTTATTTGGATTTCATGTAATGGACATACATAAAATAGTCCAAATTGGTGAAGTGAAATGTTTTTTTGTTTTTTTTCAAACAATTCAAAAAAAAAAAAAAAAATGGACGGCCTTTCCTTCCAGTTTCTCTGCTGCCTGCGACTGACGAATTGCCAAAAATCTCCTGAGTTGGAGACCTTATCTCCTCAACAACTTTAAAAATCTGCTATCCGAGCAGCTAACCGATCGCTGCATCTGTACATAGTCCATCTGTAAACTTACCCACCCAATTTACCTACCTCACCCCCACTGACTGCTTTTATGTTATTTACTTTCTGCTCTTTTGCACACCAGTATCTCTCTTGCACAGGATTCATCTTGATGATTTATCACTCCAGTGTTAATCTGCTAAATGTAATTAATTCGATTTATGCCTACCTCATGCCTTTTGCACACATTGTATATAGATTCTCTTTTTTTTTTCTCCATGTTTATTACTTGTTTTATTGTTTACTCCATGTGTAACTCTGTGTTGTCTGTCCACACTGCTAGCTTTATACTGCCAGGTCGCATTGCAAATGAGAACGTGTTCTCAACTAGCCTTACCTGTTAAATAAAGTGAAATAAAAAAAAAATAAAAAATAAAAACTGTTCTAGATCTACGGTCTATTCTGTTCTATATCTACGGTCATTCTGTTTCGTATATCTACGGTCTATTCTGCTTCTATATCAGCGCCTATTCTGTCTATTATCACGTCTATTCTGTTCTAGATCTACGGTCTATTCTGTCTATATTCTACGGCGATTCTTTCTGTCTTAATATCTACGGTCTATTCTGTTCTAATCTACGTCTATTCTGTTCTATAACTACGTCATATCTAATTCTGTTCTTATAACACGCTCTATTCTGATCTGTTCATAACTACGTTTATTCTATTCTGTTCTATAACTACGTCTATTCTATTCTGTTCTATATCTACAGCTATCTATTCTGTTCTATAACTACTCTCTCGGTCTATTCGATTCTGTTCTATAACTGACGTCTATTCTATTCTGTTCTATAACTACGGTCTATTCATTTCTGTTCTATATCTACGTCGATTCTATTCTGGTCTAGATCTACGTCATTCCATTCTATTTCTATAACTACGTCTATTCTGTTCTAGATCTACGGTCTATTCTGTTTCTATATCTACGGTCTATTCTGTTCATATCTACGGTCTATTCTTTCTATATCTACGTCTATTCTGTTCTATAATCTACGCGTCTATTCTTCTACATCTACGGTCTATCTGTCTATATCTACGTCTATTCTTTCTAGATCTACGGGTCTATTTCTGTCTATATCTACGGTTTATTCTGTTCTATATGCTACTATTCTATTTCTGTTCTATATCTACGGGTCTAGTCTATTCTGTTTCTATAACTTACGGTCTATTTCGTATTCTGTTCTATAAACTACGTCTATTCTATTAACTGTTCTATAACTACGGTCTATTCTATTCGTTCTATAACTACGGTCTATTCTATTCTGTTCTATATCACGGTCTATTCTATTCTGTTCTGATCTACGGTCTATTCATTCTATGCTATAACTACGGTCTTTTCGGTTCTAGAATCTACGCGTCCTATTCTGGTTCTATATCTACGGTCTATTCTTTCTATATCTACGGTTATTCTGTCTATACTACTATTCTATTCTGTCATAATCTACGGTCTATTCTTTCTATATCTTACGGTCGTATTCTATTCTTCTTATAAACGGCTCTATTCTATTCGTTCTTATAACTACGGTCTATTCTATTTCTGTTCAATTAATCTACAGTCATTCTATTCTGTTCTATAACTACGGTCTATTCATTCTGTTCTATAACTACGGTCTATTCTATTCTGTTCTATAACTACGGTCTATCTATTCTGTTCATATCTACGGTCTATTCTATTCTGTTTAGATCCTACGGTCTATTCTATTCTAAATTCTAAAACTACGTCTATCTGTTCTAGATCTACGGTCTATTCTGTTCTATATCTACGGTCTATTCTTTCTTATCTACGTTCTATTCTGTTCCTATACTCTACGTTCTATTCTGGTCTATATCTACGGCTATCTGTTCTACATCTACGTCTATTCTGTTCTTATATCGACGCGTCTATTCTGTTCTATAATCTACGTCTATTCTTTCTATATCTACGCATCTGTTCTATATCTACGCGTCTATCTTGTTCTATATCTACGCGTCTATTCTGTTCTATATCTACGGGTCTATTCGTATCTAGATCTACGGTCTATTCTGTTCTATATCTACGGTCTATTCGTTCTATATCTACGGTCATTCTTTCTATAACTTACGTCTATTCTATTACTTTCTATATCTACGGTCTATTCTGTTCTATAAACTACGGTCTATTCTTTCTTCTAATCTACGGTCTATTCTATTCTGTTCTATATCTACGTCTATTGCTATTCTGTCCTATATCTTACGGTTCTATTCTTAAAGATATAGCTGTCTGACCTGTACAGCTCTCTGTTGCTGTCTAACACGACTCACCTCTACCTCTGGTGAGGTTCTGTCTTCAAGTCTCCAGTTGCGATGAGGAAAGTCCCTTCCTCTCTATGTCAGTGTTAAACAGCTTGTGGGACAGTGCAGTCAGTGACGGGGGGGGGGTGGGGGGGGGTGGCAGCTACTGACCAAGCTTCGTCTAGGAGGATCTTTCCCATTTCAATAGCCTACAGAGTAAATGAGACGAGTGTTGAAACTAATGTCCTGCTGATCTTCTAAACAACGTGTCTTTGATAACGTTCACGTGTAACGTTCAATTCAATAATAACAAAAGACGATGAAAAGTACCTAAAACTCAGCAAACAAACAAATAAATAGAAAACGCCCTCTCACCGTCAACTGTGTTAATTATTCAGCAAACTTAACATGTGTAAATATTTGTATGAACATAAACAGATTCAATAACTGAGACAAACTGCAACAAGTTCCACAAGACATGTGACTAAACAGATAGGAAATAATGTGTCCCTGAACAAAAGGGGGTCTCAAAAATAACAGTCAGTATCTAGGTGGCCACCAGCTGCATTAAGTACTGCAGTGCATCTCCTCCTCATGGACGCACCAGATTGCCAGTTCTTGCTGTGAGATGTTACCCCACTCTTCACCAAGGCACCTGCAAGTTCCCGGACATTCTGGGGAATGGCCCTAGCCCTCACCCTCTGATCCAAAAAGTCCCAGACGCTGCCAAGGGATTGAATCATGCTGGCTCTCGCGGCCATGGCAGAACAC
>NC_036854.1:53299928-53343256 GCF_002910315.2 Salvelinus sp. IW2-2015 | reverse complement strand
TGACATTACTGTCTTGCAGGAAATCACGCACAGAACGAGCAGTATGGCTGGTGGCATTGTCATGCTGGAGGGTCATGTCAGGATGAGTCTGCAGGAAGGGTACCACATGAGGGAGGAAGATGTCTTCCCTGTAACGCACAGCGCTGAGATTGCCTTCAATGACAACAAGCTCAGTCCGATGATGCTGTGACACACCGCCCCAGACCATGACGGACCCTCCACCTCCAAATCGATTCCGCTCCAGAGTACAGGCCTCGGTGTAGCGCTCATTCCTTCGACGATAAACGCAAATCCGACCATCACCCCTGGTGAGACAAAACCGCGACTTGTCAGTGAAGAGCACTTTTTGCCAGTCCTGCCTGGTCCAGCAAGGGTGGGTTTGTGCCCATAGGCGCCGTTGTTGCCGGTGAAGTCTGGTGAGGACCCGCTTTACAACAGGCCTACAAGCCCTCAGTCCAGCCTCTCTCAGCCTATTGCGGACAGTCTGAGCACTGATGGAKGGGTTATGCGTTCCTGGTGGAACTCGGCAGTTGTTGTTGCCATCCTGTACGTGTCCCGCAGGTGTGATGTTCAGATGTAACGATCCTGTGCAGGTGTTGTTACACGTGGTCTGCCACTGCGAGGACGATCAGCTGTCCGTCCTGTCTCCCTGTAGCGCTGTCTTAGGCATCTCACAGTACGGACATTGCAGTTTATTGCTCTGGCCACATCTGCAGTCCTCATGCCTCCTTGCAGCATGCTTAAGGCACATTCACGCAGATGAGAAGGGACCCTTGGCATCTTTCTTTTGGTGTTTTTCAGTGTCAGTAGAAAGGCCTCTTTAGTGTCCTAAGTTTTCATAACTGTGACCTTAATTGCCTACCGTCTGTAAGCTGTTAGTGTCTTAAAACTTCTTGTCAATATGGSGGCGCTGTTTTCACTTTGTAAAAATTYGTTCCCAAATTAAACTGCCTCGTACTCAATTCTTGTTTCTAAAACMGTTTGAATTATATCTGTGAGTAAAACAGAACTCAAGTTGCAGCTAACTTCCTGTCAGGAAGTGAGAAATCTGAAATCGGGCACTCTGTTCCAGGGTCAGTTTATTAATTTGCATGTAATCTATGAGTCGACATGCACTGCATACAATTTCCCCTAGATGTCAGTAAGCAGTGAGAATTGGAATGGGGTTGCTAGGCAGATCTGAGGCCGTATAAAGGCTCTTGGAACGTGGGGTGCACTCTTTTCAACGTTCGTCATGGCGCAAGACAGACCTCAGGATGGCATTCTGAAAAGCTCTCGTTATAGGCCTTAGATATATCCGGCTCTGATTTTATTCGATATAGGTGTTAAAAACATCATAATGTAGTTATTTTAAACCGAGTTATATCAGTTTATATCAGTATATTGCGATTTTCGGAATTTTTTTTGTGCTGCGTTATGAAGAGCACAAAAGTTGCACGAGTTGGACACGTCTGGGCCACATAGCTAATGTTTGCTGCTAATTCCTAAGTTGAAGACGACAATCTACAACCGAGCAACGATGATTCTGGACAAAGGACACCTTGCACAAGATTCTGATGGAAGCTCATCAAAAAGTAAGAACTATTTATGATGTTAATTCGTTGTTCTGTTGAAAATTGTTACACTACTATTCCGCCATTAATTTCGGTGCGGTCTCGCTTTAACGCACGCTGTATGTCGTAGTAACGTTAATTTTAAAAATCTAACACAGCGGTTGCATTAARAACTAATGTATCTTTCATTTGCTGTCCAACCTGTATTTTTTAGTCAAGTTTATGATTAGTTATTGATTAGATTAGGTGCCTCTCCCAAGATTTCTCCCGACATTTTGTTGGCAGCTTGGCTACTATTCTCATTGTATAACCACGATTTGTGCCGCTAAATATGCACATTTTCGAACAAACAATATATGTATTGTGTAATATGATGTTATAGGACTGTCATCTGATGAAGTTTTGAGAAGGTTAGTGAAAAATGTAATATCTTTTGCTGGTTTATTCGCTATCGCTAACGTGCATGAATCAATGCTGCTGTGTGGTTGGCTATTGTATAGCTAATATAATGCTAAATTGTGTTTTCGCTGTAAAACACTTAAAGAATCTGAAATATTGGCTGGATTCACAAGATCTTTGTCTTTCATTTGCTGTACGCTGTGTATTTTTCATAAATGTTTTATGATGAGTATTTAGGTAATTCACGTTGCTCTCTGTAGTTATTCTAGTTGCTTTGGTGAGAGTTGTGATGGTGGCTGCAATGTAAAACTATGATTTTACCTGAAATATGCAAATTCTTCGAACAAAACATATGCTATACAATAAATATGTTATCAGACTGTCATCTGATGAAGTTGTTTTCTTGTTAGTGACTATTTATATCTTTATTTGGTCGAATTTGTGATAGCTACCTATGCAGGAAAAAAATGGTGGAAAAAAAAGTTGTGTCTTTTGCTATGGTGGTTAGCTAATAGAAAATACATATTGTGTCTTCCCTGTAAAACATTTAAAAAATCAGAAATGATGGCTGGATTCACAAGATGTGTATCTTTCATTTGGTGTCTTGGACTTGTGATTTCATGAACATTTTATTATATGATATCCCTGTGGCTTTAGGCTAGGCTATGCTAGTCAGCTTTTTTGATGGGGGGATCCCGGATCCGGGTTTGTGACTCGTTAGAGGTTAATGACCGTTCCACAGGTGCATGTTCATTAATTGTTTATGGTTCATTGAACAAGCATGGGAAACAGTGTTTAAACCCTTTACAATGAAGATCTGTGAAGATATTTAGATTTTTACAAATAATATTTGAAAGACAGGGTCCTGAAAAAGGGACGATTCTTTTTTTGCTGAGTTTATATACACATGTTCTGAAAGGCCCAGAGTCTGCAACACCACTAAGCAAGGGGCACCACTAAGCAAGCGGCACCATGAAGACCAAGGAGCTCTCCAAACAGGTCAGGGAGAAGTTGTGGAGAGGTACAGATCAGGGTTGGATTATAAAAAAGAATCTAAAACTTTGTACATCCCACGGAGCACCATTAAATCCATTATTAAAAAATGTAAAGAATATGGCACCACAACAAACCTGCCAAGAAAGGGCCGCCCACCAAAACTCACAAACCAGGCAAGGAGGGCATTAATCAGAGAGGCAACAAAAGAGCAAAGATAACCCTGAAGGAGCTGCAAAGCTCCACAGCAGAGATTGGAGTATCTGTCCGTATGACCACTTTAAAACGTACACTCCACAGAGCTGGGCTTTACGGAAGAGCGGCCAGAAAAAGCCATCGCTTAAAGAAAAAAATAAGCAAACACATTTGGTGTTCGCCAAAAGGCATGTGGGAGACTCCCCAAACATATAGAAGAATATACTCTGTTCAGATGAGACTAAAATGTAGCTTTTTGGCCATCAAGGAAAATGATATGTCTGGCGCAAACCCAACACCTCCATCACCCCGAGAGCACCATCCCCACAGTAAAGCATGGTGGTGGCAGCATCATGCTGTGGGATGTTTTTCATCGCCAGGGACTGGAAACTGGTTAGAATTGAAGGAATGATGGATGGCGCTAAATACAGGGAAATTCTTAAGGGAAACCTGTTTCAGCCCTCCAGAGATTTGAGACTGGGACAGAGGTTCACCTTCCAGCAGGACAATGGCCCTAAGCATACTGCTAAAGCAACACTCGAGTGGTTTAAGGGGAAACACTTTAAATGTATTGGAATGGTCTAGTCAAAGCCCAGATCTCAATCCAATTGAGAATCTGTGGTATGACTTAAAATCCAACTTGAAGGAGCTGGAGCAGTTTTGCCTTGAAGAATGGGCAAAAATCCCAGTGGCTTGATGTGCCAAGCTTATAGAGACATACCCCAAAAGACTTGCAGCTGTAATTGCTGCAATAGGTGGCTCTACAAAGTATTGACTTTGGGGGTGGTGAATAGTTACACACTTTCAAGTTTTCTGTTTTTTCCTTATTCCTTTTCTTATTCCTTGTTTGTTTCACAATAAAAMATATGTTGCATCTTCAAAGTGGTAGGCATGTTGTGTAAATCAAACGATACAAACCCCMAAAAATAAATTTTAATTCCAGATTGTAAGGCAACAAAATAGGAAAAATGCCAAGGGGGTGAATACTCTCGCAAGCCACTGTATTACCAGCAATGATCACAGCCGATTGTGAAGTAGTGAAGAGGTAGCATAGCCATGGCATCTTCTCCCATTTGAAACTGTGGCCCTAATTGTTTTGTTTCACTCTATTAATCTTAAGTGTTGATACAGAAGAAAGAATTTCTTCCTGTGATGATGAATGGTGGGACATTCCAATTCCCACTTAATAGCAATTAATTTTCAAATAGGCGTGCAAGTTTGGCTAGTTTTAATTAGTTTGTTCGGAGGAACGGGGGGAAGGATGAGGGGGGATTTCACCCCGGATTTCCATGAAAGCGGCGGCTGGCTGACTAAATACCTTCTCATCAAAGAGAGAGGGGTGAGGCTGTCCGACCTTCCCTAAGATTCAGTGTGCATTTAATTTCCTATTTACACTTTAAAATAACTCATTAGCATAAGTCCTCTGCACAGGCAGGCCTGAGCTTGGCACATTAAGACAATGGCTCATTTAAATCATGTCAATTTAGAATCGCTAGCTAGTCCCTCCTCATTTGGTAGGATTGTTGTTTTGCTCCATGTAAAACAGATTGTTGTATAGTGCATGGAAATAATGTTGTAATCTATCTAGAATACTCAGTTTGTAAAACACAAATACAGACACCCCCACCCCCCACATACAAACAAAGTCATGAAATTGTAGTTTACAGTGTACACCCTATATTCATTTAGCATATGATTATTTTTTTTAAATTATATATTGTATACTTCAGCAGAGACACACTTTGGAATGGATAGTAGTTGGCTCAATGACTGGAAGTCTATGGGAACCGCTAGAATGTCATTGCACTAATGCTAGTAACAACCCCCCCCACTACCACTGCTGAAAAAATCAAAGGGTAAACACGGAGTTTGCATCAGTGTCTTAAACCCAGTGCAGTCAGACTTACTCTCCATGGCCTGTAGATACTCCATGTGCAGGGCGCTGCTGGTGGCTCCGGCCGTGGAGGCCACAGAGGGTAGGAGGTCCGTGTAGGGGCTACGGTGGCCTGCCAGGAGAGCCATCTGGTGGTAGTACTCTGCTGTAGTCAGGCCTGTGTGCGGGGCTAAGGAAGGGGTGAGGAGGGAGGAGGGGGGAGAGAGAACCAGAGAGAGACAGGAGAGAAACAGACAGGAGAGAAACAGAGAGAGACAGAGAGAAAGAGACAGACAGAGAGAAAAAGACAGAGAGACAGAAAGAGAGAGAGAGACAGACAGAGAGACAGAAACCGATAGAGACAGAGAGACACAGAGAGAGAGACAGAGAGAAAGAAAAAGAGACAGAGAGAGAGACAGAAAGAGATAGAGAGAGACACAAAGAGAGAGAGACAGAGAGAAAGAGACAGAGAGAGAGAGACAGAGAGAGAGAGACAGAGAGGGGGCAGACATGCATGTTAGGTGAGATAATGACTTGTAAAACACAGCAGGTGAGGCCTGCAACACCTACAACAGCTAAAAAATATCTGTAATGTAGTGAGCACATTAGCAACACTATCACATATAGAGTGGAAGAGAACAGCTGTATGGGGAGCATGACTCTGAGGTAGTGTAATGTACTACAGGTCTCAAATGTGATTTCAAGCTGCTTACTCAGAATTTACACTACTGTATGTCTTGGTTTTACATGTATTGTTCATTCATGCAGGTATGCATATCATATTTCATCCTATGTTGTTTGCCAATGGGTAAGTGTGTGTGTGTAAGAAGGGGTGTTAGGGGGTGTGTGTATGTGGAGGACGTGTGTGTGTCCCTGTCCCTCTCCCCCCTCTGAATATGCCTTTCCTTACAACCTCTTCCCTTAGTTATAGAGCGCTATAAGTCCTTGAACCGTATCCTAACAATAAACATCTGGCATCGTGCTTCCATCTGCATATATCCCAACCAAGAAAAAGACAGAAAGAGTGGGAGAGAAGAGAGAGAATAAAAGACTGACACTGTGGTTTTGGATGCACATAGGAAATCAGTTCAGCCACACCAAGTGTTTTCGTCCCATTTTAAAGAAAGGAGAGAAGAAATAAATAAATAAAACGCGGGATGAAAAGATCTCCTCAGAAGGCCGGCCTGTATGCCTGGCAATATGCATTGGTTCAGTGAATGAAAGAAAAAAAATCCAAATTAATTTGATTTGGGTATTATGTCTTAAGTGGAGGGGGGAGTTTCTTAATTGTCTTTGTTGTTCCGCTTTAGCTTTGCTTCTGCATTCAACCGTAATGTGCCTCATTCTCTATTTGTGCGAAGAAAGGGCTTTGCGGAATTTCTAAATCAGAAATCCTGGCATGGGTAGTGCCATCCTGGGGGCAAGGGGGGTGGGGAGCTTTCAGTGTGGCACTTGACATGGAAGAGAAGCAGCTCAATGTGCCTCAGGAGTTGGTGGTTGGTGGGGCCACAGGGCCCTCCTTCAGAGCAACAATGGGATAAGAGAGGCAAGTAGTATATGACTGAACCACATCAGAGAAGAAGAGGAATGAGAGGGTGAGAGAGAGAGAGTGATGGGGGGGGGGGCAGAGAAAGCAAGAGGTAGAGCCAGAGAGATTGAGAATACAAGGGAGGTATACTGTAGATGAAAAAGAACCAAAGATAGGTGGTACTAAATCTCACCCGCTTCAAGTCTCCATACAATTCTGCTAATTAATTAATCATTATTCAAATATATTCCAGTAAAAAAAATCTGTGCAGACTTAAAAAGGAAAAAACCTATAAGCACAATGATATACTAACAACATAAAGGCTGATAGGTTAATTAACTATTTGATTGATTAAAATAGTAATTACTTGCCTCATTTCATAATTTAGCACATACTGTAATAGGTTGATGTATCACAGAAAGCATTTTGATGTAAAGCAACGCGAGTAGAGAATTTCCTTTGTGAAAGAGAACCTAGGACTAAAAAGATAGGTGTAATTCAAGTGCCCACTTCCTAAGGCACAGAGAGCAATGCATGTTGGGAGGAGCGGGAGACGAGGACGAGAAGTTCCTGCATAGAAGAAGTGGCCCCTTCTATCCACCTCTTCACAAAGACACTTGAGGACAAGGTACAGTACGAGACCAGTACAGAGAAAGTGGCCCCTTCTATCCACCTCTTCACAAAGACACTTGAGGACAAGGTACAGTACGAGACCAGTACAGAGGAAGTGGCCCCTTCTATCCACCTCTTCACAAAGACACTTGAGGACAAGGTACAGTACGAGACCAGTACAGAGGAAAGTGGCCCCTTCTATCCACCTCTTCACAGAGACACTTGAGGACAAGGTACAGTACGAGACCAGTACAGAGAAAGTGGCCCCTTCTATCCACCTCTTCACAAAGAACACTTGAGGACAAGGTACAGTACGAGACCAGTACAGAGAAAGTGGCCCCTTCTATCCACCTCTTCACAAAGACACTTGAGGACAAGGTACAGTACGAGACCAGTACAGAGGAAGTGGCCCCTTCTATCCACCTCTCACAGAGACACTTGAGGACAAGGTACAGTACGAGACCAGTACAGAGGAAGTGGCCCCTTCTATCCACCTCTTCACAGAGACACTTGAGGACAAGGTACAGTACGAGACCCGTACAGCTCTAATAGGACCTCTAGCTGAGAGGTGAATGGAGGGACTTAGTTGGAGACCCTGTCTATGTCTCAAATGGCTTTTGACCCAAGTCTTACTGGTCAAAAGTATCGCACTATATAGGGAATAGGGTGCCATTTGGGACACAASCTATCATGGCTACAGCAACAAAGTAGTTACAGCTGACTGTTCCCATGACAGTTGCCAAACCACCTGAACTGAACACCACACAATATTTGTGATCAGTTTAGTATTATAACAACGGCATAACAATGTGGTCGTATAACTCTGTTAAACTACCTCAAATGCAATCACCTCAACTTTTCCTTGAGCAGAATGGGAACCAGCCAGCCAAAGCTCAGTCCAGCTGTGATTACAAACAGCCCCTGGGAGGAGTGGGGAAGGCTGGCCTTATTCAGTAATTGAGCTCTAGGCTTCAATTAAAGGTCCAGGCCAGGAGGCCGGAGCAGAGCTGCAGTGCTGAGGCTCTTTAAAAGCAGCACACACACAAGACTGCATCTCCAGACCCATTGTAATTGATTAACCAGTCTGTCTCCATCACAGGAACCAAAACGCTCCCTGCAGGACAACGTGGATGCGTCCCAAATGGCACCCTTTTCCTCTTTATAGTCCACTACTTTTGACCAGAGTAGAGCACTACATAGGCAATAGGGTGCCATTTGGGCCCCCCCTTTCACCCTCCCCTCCCTGGTCCTCCAGCATACACTCCTCCGCCACCGACCCTGGCCTTGAACCTGAGCCTCCCTCTACGTCCGTCTGTCTGTCTTGTACGTGACCGCCGCTCTATGACGCGTCCTCCAGAGGTCCACTGACATGATCCACAGATCAAAGAATAACCTCCCTCAAACAAGCCTCCCGACGCACACACACTCAGACATATACATGCGCAGTCACACATAAAAACAGAAAGAGTCACACACTGCACATGCTGCACACAGACTAAAAGAAAGTCACATGTGCACGTTCCGGACAGACACACACAGTTCAAATAAATGAATGAGGTCACCTCTGTCATGACCTTTGTTTGACATGAAGCACTTCGTATTAGGGATCAAACCTAAAGAGATCATAACTGAACACTCTTATTGCACTAGCTGAACATATTGGTCAACAAGAAAGTACATTATTATTCTTCAAAACGGGGACTGAGGGGCCTTAAGAGAGAGGGAGCCCACGTCTGTGTGATACATCACAACCGCATTGTATTTACTACAGCTAACTAGCTCTGGGATTTAATGGTCAAGTGAAAGATAGATTACAAAAGAGTATGTAGTACGTTTATCTTATTCAACTCCATATTATGGGACTCTGTGTGCATTCAAATAATACTTGACTGTATGGGGACTCATGAGAGGGCGAGTGCTTGTTCTGGGTCCCAAATAATAACCTATTCCCTATATAGTGCACTACTTTTGACCAGTAGTGCACGATATAGGAAATCGACAGGCCCTGGTCAAAAGTAGTGCACTATATAGGAAATCGACAGGCCCTGGTCAAAAGTAGTGCACTATATAGGGAATCGATAGGCCCTGGTCAAAAGTAGTGCACTATATAGGGAATCGATAGGCCCTGGTCAAAAGTAGTGCACTATATAGGTAATAGGGTGTTTGGGGACTTACCGTCTGCAGGGCTGAGGCCCCTGGCTGCAGAGATCATAGAAAGTGAGGGACTGGAGTGAAGTGACCGGATGTAGTCCATGTAGGGGTTGATGTAGGGGTGTGGTGGGTTAAAGGGTGACTCGGCCCCCACGGAGGGGTTCCGGTGGGGCGAGATCCGGATGAGGGAGATGTCGGAGAACGCCGGACTGCCGGCCAGCGAAGGAGGCCTACACAGACAAATGGGGAGAAAAAAATAGAAGAAATAAGTACATACTGTATGTACAGTTGATCTAAGATCAGGTTAATTTCATGACAGAGCCATTATATTTTAAAAGTGTTACCTTCAAACTCAAGGTATTGTAACAGCTTTATTGTAAGTAAAGAATATGGTTGTGTTTGACCAGCCAACATATCAGAATATGTATTACGAGACTTGAAAACGATATGTTTTATGCGATCTTGAATTGAAAGAGGCTACAACAGCAGCATCACACTCATTGAGTGTACTGGCAGGGCCAGCAAATGAATGGTGACAATATCACCCTCCCTCCATCTGCACTCCACAGGGAACAGCAGAGAGAGAGAGAGAGAGAGAGAGAGAGAGCGAGGGGGAGAGGAAGAGGAAGAGAGAGAGATGCATTCTTCTTGCTCCTTCCTCCTCCTTCTTGCTCCTTCCTCAGATCAAAAGCTGCTTTCACCACTGTGTCTTAATCAGACCGAAACGTCAGGCCAACTTCACCACTAGATTAGCCACCATGCCTCGATTTAGTAGCAAGCACTTCTCATAACTTTGCCTTCCTGGAAAAATAAATGTAACAATTAGAAATAAACCCATTGGATTTAATGATAATAATGTATTATCATTATAGTATTTAGGTTGATTTTAGGGTTTATCCAAGTGTCCAAAGAGCTTTCCACGGTGAGGTCAGCTCAGTCATTACCAATGAGTAGCATCCATAAGCAATATCTGTCTATCCCACAACAAGAATTGTGAACCATACCAACGCACAGTACCAGTGAAAAGTTTGAACACACCTACTCATTCAAGGGTTTTTCTTTATTTTTACTATTTTCTACATTGTAGAACAATAATTAAGACATCAMAACTATGAAATAACACATATGGCATCATGTATTAACCAAAAAAGTGTTAAACAAAATATATTCAAAATAGCAACCTTTTGCCTTGATGACAGCTTTGCATACGCTTGGCATTCTCTCAACCAGCTTCATGAGTTAGTCACCTGGAATGGTGTGCCTTGTTAAATGTTCATTTGTGAAATTTCTTTCCTTCTTCATGGGTTTGAGCCAATCAGTTGTGTTGTGACAAGCTAGGGGTGGTATACAGAAGATAGCCCTATTTGGTAAAAGACCATGTCCATACTTTGGAAAGAACAGCTTATATAAGCAAAAATAAATGACGGTCAATCATTACTTTAAGACATGAAAGTCAGTCAAAACTGAAAATTTCAAGAACTTTGAAAGTGCAGTCGCAAAAACCATCCTGCGCTATGATGAAACTGKCTCTCATAAGGACYACCACAGAAATGGCAGACCCAGAGTTGCATCTGCTGCAGAAGATAAGTTCATTAGAGTTACCAGCCTCAGACATTGCAGCCCATATAAACGCAGTCTCCTCCTTCATGGTCGAATTTCTTCAAAGAAACCGCAACTAAAGGACACCAATAATAAGAAGAGACTTGCTTGGGCCAAGAAACACAAGCAACGGACATTAGACCGGTGGATGAGTCTTTGGTCTGATGAGTCCAAATTTGAGATTTTGGAAAAGCGTGTGCAAAGCTGTCATCAAGGCAAAGGGAGGCTACTTTGAAGAATCTCAAATATAAAATATATTTTGATTTGTTTGACACTTTTTTGGTCACTACATGATTCCATATGTGTCATTTCATAGTTTTGATGTCTTCACTACTTTTCTMAAATGTAGAAAATAGTAAAAATAAAGAAAAACCYTTGAATGAGAAGGTGTGTCCAAACATTTGACTTGTACTATCCAAAATCCCTGTTCTCGACACAGCAAATGTGTACATTAGAACCTCAACATCTAGCTCAGGACACTGAAGTGAAGAATCAACTAATACTGTTTCCCTTTTTAAAATTGGCTAAGAGGGCTTGAAAACTTCATAATGATGGCCTTGAAGAGAAAGCCCCTCCCTGGAGGATGAGGAGAAATCCACATCAGCCTAGACATTAAGAGGCTGGGAGATTAGAGTGAATTAGACCCTCCACTCATCCACTGTGGCTCCTCATAGGACTGGCCTGTCACTATGGTCCCCAGGCGAGATGAGGGAAGAGTGTGGGAAAGAGAGAGAGAGAGAGAGAGAGAGACAGAGAAAGAACAGGAGAGAGACAGAGACAGAGACAGAGACACGAGAGAGAGAGAGAGAGAGAGAGAGAGAGAGAGAGAGAGAGAGAGAAGAGAGAGAGAAGAGAGAGAGAGAGAGAGAGAGAGAGAGAGAGAGAGAGAGAGAGAGAGAGAGAGAGAGAGAAGAGAGAGAGAGAGAGAGAGAGAAGTGAGCGAGAGAGAGAGAGAGAGAGAGAGAGAGAGAGAGAGAGAGAGAGAGAGAGAGGGAGAGAGAGAAAGAGAGAGAGAGAGTAATCCATGTAAAGTGAAGAAGGAGCCTGGCCCAGAGTTTGGCTCGGAGTGACCTTGAGCAAGGCCAGGGGACCGGAACAGCCCAATTACACCCTTGGACCCTGTCCCCAAGTCCCCTAACGGCCCCCACCAGCCCCTCACGTCCTTCCCCATCACAACCCCCTAATGAAAGAGCTCAGGCCAATAATGAACGCTGAGGAGCGGAAATACTGGAGCACACACACACACACTCAGACAGTCACACACACACAAAGACCCTCTACCTCCTACTTTTCAACAAGCTTGCGCCAATTAACCCACAAGGACTACTATGAGGTGAATTTCAAGCACTCTTTGTCCTTCTGTTTGAGTGCATGACAACATAGTCTCTGTGACGCTGTAGCAGGTATGTATGGAGTGCTCTTGTCTTCTCAAGAGGAGTCATCTCTATGAAGGAAACAATACAAAGGAAGCTGATTGAAGTAAAGGTTGGAGGTTGGGAAAGAGGATTCTTTTTTTTGGGGGGGGGGGGGCTCATAAATTGTTTATAGTTTGGGAGTACAACCTAAGATGTTTCTGGACTAGCTGGATGCTTTTGGGAATTTCTCTTTTTGGGAGTCCCAAAATGTGTCCCCTTAAGGGCTCTGGTCAAAAGAAGTGCACTATATGGGGAATAGGGTGCCCTTTGGGACACAACCAGAGTAGCCTTGAGAACCAATGATTAGAGAGTGAATTAAGGTAAATGAAACTGATGACTGATACCAGTGTTATCATGTTGACTATGACACTACCTCCATCCTCTAGGAGTGGTTCTGCACGTCTCCTATCCTCTGAGTCATGAGACACCTCCTCTGAGTAAACAGGGCACCCTTGTCCCTGTTCCCCTTCGGTGCACGTGTGTGTGTGTGTGTGTGTACAAGGGCAGAAGATAAGGCACCCACAGGCCACCATAGTACGCCTCATTTACACAGATCAACACAGCTGTTGAGTGAAACTCACTTTGATGTCACTGTCACATGGTGACCATTATACAAACACACCTGAGGAGAACAACTATCAGATTAATGACAACAACCAAAAACATTTTAAGTGAGAAGTAGGGATTGGTSTGAAGCTGAAAAAGAAAAGAAATTCACATGAGCACCACTATGCCTATTCCACCCATGCTCTGCCAAGGTTGTCCAGTGCACAGCTTTGACCTACTACAGAAACTATGTTGGTATTGTACTTCAAACTATGTTGTAGGTTGTTTAGGATTCAAACCTTCTTAAACAGCCTAATTTATACCCTGCAGCAGTTCATTAGAGGAGGTGCTCCCACAAATAAGTGATTTGTACCGCATMCACGTTAAAGTATTGGATTCTTCACAAACCCACTAATCCCATTCCACTACCTTCTCAAGCTTTTTTAATTATATGAAAGCAAGCTTTGCTTTTATACTTACAACAYCATTATGCATGATTGAACGAGCTGTTTTGTCTTGTCACAATGTAGTGCCTGCCTGTAGTTCCTTAAACCTTTATTTTAGCAATACATGTCATTGAGAAGAAGAAGAAACGTTGGTCAGTAGGTGCCCAACATAACAACAGGTGTTGGTGTGTTGGACACAGTCACTCATATCCACTGAGTATACAAAACATTAAGAACACCTGCTCTTTCCATGACATAGACTAACCAGGTGAATCCAGGGTTTTTCACACTTAACAGTTACCCGTTTGCATCAAGAATGGTCAAACCACCCAAAGGACATTCAGCCAACTTGACACAACTGTGGGAAGCATTTGAGTCAACATGAGCCAGGATCCCTGTGGAATGCTTTTGACACCTTGTAGAGTCCATGCCCCAACGAACTGAGGCTGTTCTGAGGGCAAATCCAATATTAGGAAGGTGTATTTCATTTTTTTTGTACACATTTTTTTTGTACACTCAGTGTTTTTCCTGTACATTATTTAATAGCAGGACACTGTWGAGTCTATTATCCCCGGAAGAGTATGAATTAGGTTGTTTGAGAAGGTTTGAAATCCTAAGCAACCTGCATACACATTGCTTGAAGTACAATAGACCGATATAGCTACTGTACTAGCAGTAGCGGACACTGATTGGCTGACTACCCGGGGCGCGAGACGGTTGGAGGTATCAACAAAGCAGCATGACAGAAATACAATGCCAAGTTTTYGAACTACCGGTAGTTTCTTTGAGAAGATATATAAAGCGATCTGTGCATTTGAACAACCGCATAAATACACCTTTTGCATGTCAAAAACCGAATGACCACTGCTGCAAATGCTGTCACTGTTTTGAACAGATTAGATCATACTATTTAGAACAGGTACCCAGCTCACGAACGAACGAGTACACCAGGGAGAATGAAACAAACACGCAGATGCAATAAGTGAAGACAGATTATTTAACTGGGGTCTGGGGATAGCTAGTTAACATTGTGTCACAAAGCCAGTTAAAGTTCATTTTGAAATAACTTCATATTTCCGAGTTAGTAAGATATGAGTTTAGAAAGACTTGAAATTGGCATGGGAGATAACTATCTAGCAAGCTACCAGCTACCTATAGCTAGCTGCTTATCAAAGGTAGATAAATGGTTAATTTGACCAAAACATTGATCAAACTATTTCTCACAATTTCTTAAAATAATAATAAATAATTAATTTGACCATGCTTTGTGATACACCCGTTTTTATGCTGTTTTAGTCCACACAACATGTCGCTCTGTCACCTACAGTAGAACCTGACAAACAACCTCAGKGGGAAACAATAGGATTAGCCATGCTTTTTTTTGTCCTATCAAAGCCGCGATGAGAAATGTCTAGCTAGTGTATCCCTCTGTTCCTCGACTCTCGTTGGATGTGGTTTATCAGGTCCCAGGCTGCTATGACTGTTATGATTATTTATTTACACGTTCCTTACAATTTACTTTAGCTCCATCTGTAACTGATAGAGCAAATGTAGTCATATGCGGTAGTAAGCTGTCTGGAGCGAGAAACTCATTGGGAGGAGGAGACTAGAGCAAACACAGAAGTTCTAACTGAACACACATTTGAGCGCCCCAGGACGATCATTTTACTTTTTGCTGCTATACTGTAATTGATGCTATGAAAACCTGTTGACGCTCTTCCCCCTCATGGCAAATAGCCAGTGCTTTTTGTCCCGTGTAGCTCAGTTGGTAGAGCATGGCGCTTGCAACGCCAGGGTTGTGGGTTCGTTTCCCACGGGGGGCCAGTACAAAAAAAGTATGAATGTATGTACTTGTAAGTCGCTCTGGATAAGAGCGTCTGCTAAATGACTTAAATGTAAATGTAAATGTAATGCTTGACTTGAGCAGAAGCTCACCTTAGCTGAGTAACGGTACCTCAAATTTATACGACTTGAGCTCCAGTTCCTCTCATAGAATATTAGCTCARAAGTATTGTGGAGCTCCTGCATCTAAATATAAACAGTGCTGGCACTCTAAATTAGTACCGGAACCTATTTCAGTTAAGTCAAGCACTGCAAATAGCTGGCAAACACAACCCAAGCAATGTTCGCATGGCCTGCACAGAGGCAGAGTTGCCGCTGCTGGCAGTCACTGAGGGCCAGAGTAGTAAGTAACTGAACAGCTTGTTTTTAACAATATATTTTTTAAATATGAAAATTACACATTTACCACACATTTATGAGAATTTAAAAAATAATCAATATATATTTTTTTGTAAATAAATATTTGTACTTATTTTTTGGACCAATCACAAGTGGGGTGCTGCCCCTAACGCCATAATGGGCGACGTGCCTCTGTTTAGTAGGTCAAAGCTGTGTGCTGGAAAACCTACGTTGAAAATGGGTGGAGTAGGCATTGGGGTGCTCATGATTTTCCGGCTTCAGACCAATCTCTACTTATCATTTAAAACATTGTTTTCCATGGTTTTTACACCAGAAGGTTATTACACAAAATTGTACTATACATTTCCACATGGAAATGGTGTCTTTAAAAAGAGTAATTTGCACCTTAAATTATGTTTAAAAAAAAGGATGTGTTTTGTCTCACACAATTTATTACCCTTCAACCGAAACTTCCTGAGGCGCATCGTTAAATCTCAGAGCTGTTTCCCAAAATCGTCGTTACTAAAGCTGCACTTGAAAAGACTTGTTATTTACCGACTTCCTCAGACCACTCGTTGAACAGCTAACTGGGTCGTTAGATACTTTTTCTCTCTAAATAAACAGAATATCTCAGCTAAACATAGAATCAAGATGTTTATCTGTCTCTCTGTGACCGCCAATAACTTCAGAACTACAATACGAATTTGCCAATGTCTTTGCAATTGTTATAAAAAAGCAACAGGTAAAAATAAAACTGAGATGACTGCATTAAAAGATAAATACAGTAGATTACATGGGCCTATATATTTAAATCATCTTCAAATAATTTTCACGTTCAATCAATTGAGATCTATTTTGCTAATTGTAGGCTACCGTCTATAATTTTTGCATCAATTTCATGATGTGTAGGCCTAACGACATGTGCACAATGATGTGTCAAATATTATATTTAGTTCAATAAAGAGTTGCACACTTTTATATATATATATATATAAACTCCCAGTAATTTATTGGGTAAAACACCGGTGTCTTTGCACACTCTTGGCATTCTCTCAACCAGCTTCATGAGGTAGTCACCTGGAATGCATTTAAATTAACAGGTGTGCCTTGTAAAAGTACATTTATGGAATTTCTTTCCTTCTTAATGGGTTTGAGCCAATCAGGCGTGTTGTGACAAGTTCAGTTGCAAAAACCATCAAGCGCTATAATGAAACTGGCTCTCATGAGGACCGCCACAGGAAAGGAAGACCCAGAGTTTCCTCTGCTGCAGAGGATAAGTTAATTAGAGTTAACTGCACCTCAGATTGCAGCCCAAATAAATGCTTAAATAAATGAGTTCAAGTAACAGACACATCTCAACTAGAGGTCGACCGATTATGATTTTTCAACGCCGATACCGATACCGATTATTGGAGGACAAAAAAAGCCGATACCGATTAATCGGCCGATTTTTTTTTTTTTATATATAATTAAAAATATATATATATATATATCATACACACACACACATTTTTGTAATAATGACAATTGCAACAATACTGAATGATCAATGAACACTTTTATTTTAACTTAATATAATACATAAATACACACACACACACACACACACACACACACACACAGCTCTGAAGTGACAATGATACTGAAGAGTCTGCTTAGGAGACATATACTCTCAACTGTTTGAATAACAATAGAGTTTAAGTTACCTGTGATGAATGTTGAAAACAAAAACTGTCATTTSTATATGCAGGAAATCCTATTTTAATAATGGGCATGGCAAGAATTGACGACCAAAGTGCGAGTCATAATTGCCATGACACCTTCTAGCAAAATCTGAAAAGCAGGTTCCTTCATTTATTCCATAGGATAATTTTAGATTCACTTAAAATAAGGTCTGTGTTTCGTGTAGGCTTACACCACCTTGCCAATTTTATAACTGTGTAGATATCCATAGGACAAGGTAACTCTGATCAATATTGGCTAAATACAGTATAAGCGAAGATCATTTTTTATAGAGTGGATTTATGAAAATATGTTGACAAACGTTACCTTATTCTAGTGAGATTTACACGGGTATCAAAACGTCGAGGCGGTTTAAGCCTGCACGAAACACAGACCTTATTTGAAGTAGATCAAGACATTCTCTATGGAAGACATGAACGGTAAAATAACGAAGAAACCCCTTTCAAGTTCAGCCGCAAGTTATTACAGGAATTATAACGCGTCAATTATTTCTCTCTAAACCATATACCTTTGACTAATCCGGAAACTATCACCTCGAAAACAAAACGTTTATTCCGTTCCGTATTTTATCTAACGGGTGGCATCCATGAGTCTAAATATTCCTGTTACATTGCACAACCTTCAATGTTATGTATAATTACGTAAAATTCTGGCAAATTAGTTCGCAAAGAGCCAGGCGGCCCAAACTGTTGCATATACCCTGACTCTGCGTGCAATGAATGCAAGAGAAATGACACAATTTCACCTGGTTAATATTGCCTGCTAACCTGGATTTCTTTTAGCTAAATATTCAGGTTAAAAATTATATACTTCTGTGTATTGATTTTAAGAAAGGCATTGATGTTTATGGTTAAGTACACATTGGAGCAATGACAGTCATTGATTGATTGTTTTTTATAAGATAAGTTTAATGCTAGCTAGCAATTTACCTTAGCTTACTGCATTCGCGGCACAGGCAGGCTCCTCGTGGAGTGCAATGTAATCAGTGTTAGAGCATTGGACTAGTTAACTGTAAGGTTGCAAGATTGGATCCCCCGAGCTGACAAGGTTAAAAATCTGTCGTTCTGCCCCTAAACGAGGCAGAACGTTCCTAGGCCGTCATTGAAAATAAGAATGTGTTCTTAACTGACTTGCCTAGTTAAATAATGATTAAATAAAGGTGTAAAAAAATAAATAATAATAATAATAATAAAAAATTAAAATAAATTTTTTGGGGCAAATCGGCGCCCAAAAATACCAATTTCCGATTGTTATGAAAACTTGAAATCGGTCCCGATTAATCGGTCGACCTCTAATCTCAACATCAACTGTTCAGAGGAGACTGTGTTAATCAGGTCGAATTGCTGCAAAGAAACCACTACTAAAGGACACCACTAAGAAGAAGAGACTTGCTTGGGCCAAGAAACACGAGCAATGGACATTAGACCAGTGGAAATCTGTCCTTTGGTCTGATGAGTCCACATTTGAGATTTTTGGTTCCAACCGCCGTGACTTTGTGAGACACAGAGTTGGTGAATGGATAACCTCCGCATGTGTGGTTCCCGCCGTGAAGCATGGAGGAAGAGGTGTGATGGTTTGGGAGTGCTTTGCTGGTGACACTGTCGGTGATGTATTTAGAATTCAAGGCACACTTAACCAGCTCCCAACACTTCCTACACCCTCCATCCATCCATCCATCCATCCATCCACCAGAAGAAATGTGAAGAGAGAGAGAGGTGGGTTAGCTTCTTGTGCTCCCAGACCGGATGAGAGAGGAGAGGAGCAGAGATCAGTCAGGTGTCAGAGGCCTCTCCTGGCCCGGGTTGACAGCGTTTCCCCTCCCCTGATTCCTCCATCCCTCCCTCCCCGCCATCCCTCCCTGCCACCGCTCTGAAAGTCTAAACCAGAGGGGAAGAGAGGGGCTCCTGACAGCGGAAATAGCAGAAGCTTTAAAGCTCCAACCCTTTCACTGTGATCAAAGAGGCCATGGCTACACAGAACCTGAGCCAGCCCAGACACTGAGCAGAGAGAGAGGAGAGTGAGAAGGAGAGACAAGAAGGGAGAGGGAGAGAGACAAAAGGGAGAGGGACAAGTAGGGAGAGAGACAAGAAGGGAGAGGGAGAGACAAGTAGGGAGAGGGAGAGACAAGAAGGGAGAGAGACAAGGAGGGAGAGGGAGAGAGACAAAGAGGGAGAGAGACAAGGAGGGAGGGACAAGGCGGGAGAGGGAGAGACAGGGGGAGTGATGGGTGGGATGGTGAGAGAGAGAGAGAGAGAACCAGAGTGAGAGAGAGAGAGAGAGAGAGAGAGAAGAGAGAGAGAGAGAGAGAGAGAGAGAGAGAAGAGAAGAGAGAGAGAGAGGAGAGAGAGAGAGAGCGAGGGGGGTTAGAACATGGGAGGGAGATACAGGGGAAAGGGAGTGAGAGAGACAAGACACACACAAGGAATGAGAGAGAGCAGGACTCCATGAGCCTTCACTACTATGGTCTGAATATAAAAGAGAAATCGCCAGAGAGTGCCTGTGTGCACACATATGGAAAGCAAAATGAAACAGTGTGCTACAGTATATGGTAACTTCTGGAAGGTCCTTTGGGAGCTACTGAGAGCAAGAAATCATAATCAGAAGTCAAGCCAGTAATAACATTGTTCTGTGTTGCTGCATGGTTTAAATAAAGTTCAATTGATGAGTAGCAGCAGTAGGTATTAGGAATTGTGCACATTTACAGTAAGAGTAACATTTACAGTAAGAGTAACATTTACAGTAAGAGTAAAAGTAAAACCTGGTTTGAAATATATGTATTGGTATATTGGCAGGAAGGGTTAATGTGTGGTTTAGACAATCCAATGATTTCAAACACAAAGCAATATAATTTGAGTGTACTTGTAACTCTAAGGGACATCTATAAACCCTAAACCCTTATCCTACCATTAAGCTGCATGTTTTGTTTGTCTCCTGCCACCGCAGTGAAGAAACCATCTGTCACACCCTGATCTGTTTCACATGTCGTTGTGATTGTCTTACCTTCATACCTGATAGTACGAACTGGCCATGACTGACCCAGCAGACCCGTGGCCAGCTGCGCAATGCCATCTCCTCCTAATGAGCCTCCATTGGTAGGCACGAGGAATTGCTTCGTGGTCTTATGGAGGGGTCCAAATGTTGGCTGAGTGCCATGACCGAGCATTGGACATGCTGCTGGAGCAATTACGCGGGTTGTCTGGGGGGCAGCCTGCCACGGTGGTAACCCCATCGCCCCTCAGTAACTCGGAGGTTAGCAGCGCCGCCCCACCGGCCACTCCACCTTCCCAGGAGCCCTGTTTACCTCCCCCGGAACGCTTTAATGGAGAGCATGTTGGCAGCAGAGAGTGTATGGAACCAGGAAGCACTGTTCGACATGTTCCTGCACGGCGTCTCGGAGGAGGTTAAGGACAAGCTTGCTGCTCGGGAGTTACCCACGGATCTTGACTCCCTCGTTGATTTGACCATCCGCATCGATGGGCGATTGCGGGAACGACGGCTGGAGAGGAAATTTGATTTAGCTCGCACGTCCAGGGATTCCACCTCGCCTCCGAGTCATCCCGGAAGTCACTTTTGGTCATTTCGTGTCTTACATTTACATTTACATTTAAGTCATTTAGCAGACGCTCTTATCCAGAGCGACTTACAAGTCTTCTTGCCTGGTAAAAGACCAGGCTCACGAGTAGGAGCGAGTACTATGGTGGGCCATATGGAGAAATGTTCTGCTTCCCTTACTCGCACCCATTTTCATTCTGCTGTGGGGAAACCAGTCCAAATATCTCCGGGTCCTCATTGACTCTGGGGCCGATGAGAGCTTTTTGGATGCCATACTGGCTTCCGAGCTGAACATCCCCACTCAGCCCCTCTACATTCCCATGGATGTTAGAGCGCTGGACGGGCGCTCTATAGGTCGGGTCACCCATAACAACACTCCCATCAACCTACGTGTGTCAGGGAATCACAGCGAGACCATTCAATTAATTGGGAAACCAGATTTCTAAGCAAATTGCTTGCAGTTCCTAGGGCTTCCACTAGATGTCAACAGTCCTGAGAAATAGGTTGAGGTTATTCCTTTGTGTAATGAAGAAATACGGCCATCTTGAAGTCGAGGCACTCCAGGTGTCCTGGACTTGCGCTTCAATCAAACAGAAGGCATGCTACATTTCGTTTTAATCCTGTATTGAACACATATCATCCCGTCTTCAATTTTATCGATTATTAACGTAAAAAAATACCTAAAGTTGTATTACAAAAGTAGTTTGACATTTTTTGGCAAAGTTTACAGGTAACCTTTGAGATATTTTGTCGTCACGTTTGAGCAAGTTGGAACCGGTGTTTTTCTGGATCAAACGCGCCAAATAAATGGACATTTTGGATATATATCGACGGAATTAATCGAACAAAAGGACCATTTGTGATGTTTATGGGACATATTGGAGTGCCAACAACAGAAGCTCGTCAAAGGTAAGGCATGAATTATATTTTTATTTCTGCGTTTTGTGTCGTGCCTGCAGGGTTGAAATGTTTTCTCTCTTTTGTTTACTATGGTGCTATGCTCAGATAATAGCAACGTATGCTTTCGCTGAAAAGCCTATTTGAATTCTGAGATGTTSGCTGGATTCACAACCAGTGTAGCTTTAATTTGGTATCTTTCATGTGTGATTTAATGAAAGTTTGATTTTATAGTAATTTTCATAGTAATTAATTTTAATTTGGCGCTCTGCATTTTCTCAGGCTTTTTGCCAAGTGATACAGTACCGTCTTGCCTAAACTCAGATTTTTGGATATAAATATGAACTTTACAGAACAAAAAATACATGTATTGTGTAACATGAAGTCCTATGAGTGTCATCTGATGAAGATTATCAAAGGTTAGTGATTAATTTAATCTCTATTTCTGCTTTTTGTTACTGCTCTCTTTAGCTGGAAAAATGGCTGTCTTTTTCTGTGACTTGGCTCATACCTAACATAATCGTTTGGTGTGCTTTCGACATAAAACCTTTTTGAAATCGGACACTTTGGCTGGATTTACAAGTGTAGCTTTAAAATGGTGTAAAATACTTGTATGTCTGAGGAATTTAAATTATGGGATTTCTGTTGTTTTGAATTTGGCGCCCTGCAGTTTCACTGGCTGTTGACGAGGTGGGACGCTACCGTCCCACATACCCTAGAGAGGTTAAGGAAATAAATTCCCTGTAAACGGTAATATTCTCTGCCTCTGTCATCCTTACCTGCACCTAGAATCCCAGGGTGTTGGGTGTTGCAGGGTGTTGCGTTCCCTTCTCCAAGAGGCGTACGTAACATAATGGGGGCTCATCCGGGATAATTAAACCCACCGGACCCCGCTGCTCTGAGCTCTCTGTGATTGGTGATTGAGGTGTGGTGGTAGGTTGTGAGTTTGGATGACTTGTTTAGTTTGCGTGTGTTCAGTAGGCTGCAGTGTACAAAATGGCTGCCTCAGCCGTCTCCAATTTTGTTGAAGCGCCCTCTGTTGATCGGTTGGTGGGGTTGCGTAAAGTTGACCTTTGCGCCATAGCTGACCATTATGGACTCTTCCTCCCTGAGAAAGCCCTAAAGGCTGAGCTTTTGGTGCTAGTCAGGGAGGGTTTGGTGAGAAAGACATTTTTTTGGTGAAAGATGAGGAGAGGGAGGCTTCAGGAGAGGAGACGGGTAGATGTCGGAGTGGGGGCTGTTTTTTCCCAATGTTCTGCCCTGGCCACGGGGCCCTGCCTCAACACCACGGAGAGGAACTACGATGTGGATAATCGGGAGCTTCTCGCAGTGAAGATGGCGTTGGAGGAATGGAGGCACTGGCTAGAAGGGGCAGAACATCCGTTCATTGTGTGGACCGACCACAAAAACCTGGAGTATCTCCGCACTGCCAAGTGCCTCAACTAAACTCAGTAAAAAAATTAACTTTCCTTTTTTGAGGACCCTGTCTTTCAAAGTTAATTCGTAAAAATCCAAATAACTTCACAGATCTTCATTGTAAAGGGTTTAAACACTGTTTCCCGTGCTTGTTCAATGAACCATAAACAATTAATGAACATGCACCTGTGGAACGGTCGTTAAGACACTAACAGCTTACAGACGGTAGGCAATTAAGGTCACGGTTATGAAAACTTAGGACACTAAAGAGGCCTTTCTACTGACTCTGAAAAACACCAAAAGAAAGATGCCCAGGGTCCCTGCTCATCTGCGTGAACATGCCTTAGGCATGCTGCAAGGAGGCATGAGGACTGCATGCCTCACCGTTATGTGAGAAGCCTAAGACAGCGCTACAGGGAGACAGGATGGACAGCTGATCGTCCTCGCAGTGGCAGACCACATGTAACAACACCTGCACAGGATCGGTACATCCGAACATCACACCTGCAGGACAGGTACAGGATGGCAACAACAACTGCCTGAGTTACACCAGGCTGAGAGAGGCTGGACTGAGGGCTTGTAGGCCTGTTGTAAGGCAGGTTCTCACCAGACATCCCCAGCAACAACGTCGGCACAAACCCACCGTCGCTGTACCAGACAGGACTGGCAAAAAGTGCTCTCACTGATGAGTCGCGGTTTTGTTTCACCAGGGGTGATGGTCGGATTAGCGTTTATCGTCGAACGAATGAGCGTTACACCGAGGCCTGTACTCTGGAGCGGGATCGAGGAGGTGGAGGGTCCGTCATGGTCTGGGGCGGTGTGTCACAGCATCATCAGACTGAGCTTGTTGTCATTGCAGGCAATCTCAACGCTGTGCGTTACAGAGAAGACATCCTCCTCCCTCATGTGGTACCCTTCCTGCAGGCTCATCCTGACATGATGCTCCAGCATGACAATGCCACCAGCCATACTGCTCGTTCTGTGCGTGATTTCCTGCAAGACATGAATGTCAGTGTTCTGCCATGGCCAGCGAAGAGCCCGGATCTCAATCCCATTGAGCACGCTGGGACCTGTTGGATCAGAGGGTGAGGGCTAGGGCCATTCCCCCCAGAAATGTCCAGGAACTTGCAGGTGCCTTGGTGGAACAGTGGGGTAACATCTCACAGCAAGAACTGGCAAATCTGGTGCAGTCCAGAGGAGATGCACTGCAGTACTTAATGCAGCTGGTGGCCACACCAGATACTGACTGTCACTTTTGATTTTGACCCCCCTTTGTTCAGGGACACATTATTCAATTTCTGTTAGTCACATGTCTGTGGAACTTGTTCAGTTCATGTCTCAGTTGTTGAATATTGTTATGTTTATACAAATATTTACACGTTAAGTTTACTGAAAATAAACGCAGTTGACAGTGAGAGGACGTTTATTTTTTTGCTGAGTTTACATGCAAGCGAGATAGGCCCTGCTGTTTACCCGGTTCAACTTTTCCCTCTCCTACCGGCAGGGGTCCAAGAATGTCAAGCCGGATGCCCTGCCTCGCCGCTATAACCCTACGGTTACCAGCCCGGAGCCCGAGACCATCCTTCCCACCTCGTGCCTGGCGACGGCACTCACCTGGGGTATAGGGAAACAGGCACGGGAAACAATCTTTGTCTTCTGTTTCCAGGCCCACCCCTCCTCCAGCGTGTTATCGATGGCCATCTGGCGTACACGGTCAGACGCCTCCTGAGTGTTCTACCATGATGCAAGGGTTTCCAGTACCTGGTTGACTGGAGGGTTATGGCCCGGAGGAGAGGTGCTGGGTCCCCGCTAGAGACATCCTGGACCCAACCCTCATCGCTGACTTCCACCGCCGGCGCCCCGGTCAACGAGGTATGTGCCCAGGGAGGACGCCAGGTGGGGCCCTTAGGGGGGACGGGGGGTACTGTCACACCCTGATCTGTTTCACCTGTCGTTGTGAATGTCTCCACACCACTCCAGGTGTCGCCCCATCTTCCCCATTATCTCCTGTGTATTTATACCTGTGTTCTCTGTTTGTTTATTGCCAGTTTGTCTTGTTTGTCAAGTGAATCAGCGTTTTTGTGTCTCAGCTCCTGCTGTTCCAGTCTCTCTTTTTCTCGCCCTCCTGGTTTTGACCCTTGCCTGTTCTGACTCTGAGTCCACCTGCCTGATCACTCTGCCTGCCTCTGACCCTGAGCCTGCCTGACGTACGGTACCATTGCCCCACCTCTGGTTTACTGATCCCTGCCTTGACCTGTCTATTGCCTGCCCCTGTTGGATTATTAAACCATTGTTAATTTGACGTTATCTGCATCTGGGTCTTAACTTCATACCTGATACCATCATCCTTTAGAACAGGGTTTCTTGGGGGGATTTTCGGTTTTGGAAAAATAGAAAAATGTGACCATGTCTCAATGTAATTAAGGTATGAAATTATTGATATTATCCAATTTAATCTCTTTTTGGGTTTAGTTGTGGTCAATTTGCAGTGTACAAATTTTTATATTTATGTTCCAGCCCCCCGACCATCCACTCCGAACAAAAATTGGGCAACGGCTGAATCTAGTTGCCTACCCCTGCTTTAGAATGTCTCTCAGACACCCCTACTGAACTTCCTCATTCCTGATGAGTTGGACCATCTCCTCTCCACCCTGCCTGAACAATAACCATGCCTGTGTGTGCTTGTGTTTAGGGGCACCTATGCGGTTGCCAGTCGTGCCGGGGTGTAACAATGCCCACCTGGCGCTAAGAAGGGGGGCTGGGAGTTCTGTGGCCCCTGACATCAAAGAGTTGGGTGGGGGGGGTTCTATTCATGGTCACATCGACAAGGAGGAATCCCTCTCTATGGTATAGATAGTTCTGGGCGTGTGCAAGGATGTTCTATATATTTTACACAGGAATCTATCGCTGGACACAGGAAGCTGTGTGGAGATGAGATGGAGGGCTCGATCTCTCTCTCTCACACAAGCAGACACACACACACACACACACATCGTTGTCTTGCCAGAAGGATGCACATCTCAGCAGGCACGTACGATACTCCATGCTATGACGAAGATAACAGGTGTTGTTCAACAGGAGGCAATGAGTGTGACAGGCTCAAGTCATAACAACCGGGCCCAGGTGTCAGACACACACACACGCACATACACTCAAAGAAAAATGCACGCACGCACACACACACATAAACACACTCCTGTGAACTCGGCGCTCCGACAATGTGAACCAGTGTGAAGTGGGGTCATGGGTCATACTCAGTGTTTCACATCTCCCTGGATATACACTGAGTGTACAAAGCATTAAGAACACGTAATCATTAGGGAGGAGATGCAAACGCAACCTTAGATCAGTGTCTACATACTTACTGTACTGTGTGACCTTGGAAATTACCATGGAGTAAAACGGCAGGCAAGGTCAACTTGTAGTACCACACACTTTTCAGTTGTCTATAAAAGCCCCTATAGCACTGTTCCAAATGATGGCAAAACACTATTACCATGAATGAGTGTTTGAGCCTTTTTAAAGAAACACTTATATTTCAGCTTGCTTCTCTGCAGGCTTTTCACAGGCTGTTTGGAAAACCATTTCCACACTATAATTAAACTTAATTTCAGCCATCGAGATAAGGACGTCTACCGAAGTAAATCAACAAAGTGTTCACAAAAAAATGAAACATAAAAGTGAAATCATACAAAATGAGCCTGCCTTTTTTCATGTAATTTTAAGTGGGCTTGGAAGTTCAGGCAACAAACATGAGACCAATGTCCATTTTTATGCTCCTCTTTCGTACTTTACGGTTCATTGTGGTTCGATAAATGTGCTCCAAGTAACACCGAAGAATCCACTGTAACCACTCTCTTTCATTTCACTTTTCCAAAAAGTCACACTAGGTTGCTCTCGTTCAAAGTGAGAGTCAACAGTAAATACAGGTGGACTTAACCTTTTTCACAGGGTTTGTTTGAGTTCCTCTGGCATGCCGCAGGCTACAGAGAGGAGAATAGGGGACTCCTGGGTGTTGAAAGAGAACAGCTTCAGAAAGAGGAGAGCAAGTACATCTATCGCCAGCACATCCTCTCAGAGAATGTCTGCCTAGCCTCTGTGTGTTACAAACGCACGTACGCAGCACGCACACATACACACACACACACACACACAGTGCCTTACACAGTGACAGAGACTAACGCCTGCAGACAAATAGGGTCAGGTATCCTCTACACCCCATAGCCTCACTAACCCTACTAGC
The DNA here is from genome assembly GCF_002910315.2 of Salvelinus sp. IW2-2015. NCBI lineage: Eukaryota > Metazoa > Chordata > Actinopteri > Salmoniformes > Salmonidae > Salvelinus > Salvelinus sp. IW2-2015. The sequence continues at coordinate 53,315,914 of NC_036854.1, read as the reverse complement.
CTGTAATGAGTTGTGGTGTTGGGGTTTGAGCCAGTCGGTCCGGGAGTGTGTGTGTGTGTATGTGCATGCGTGTGTATGTGTGTATCCCATCCTAAGTGAGAGAGGAGAGGGGATCCAGAGGTGAACGTAGCCCAGGGCTGATAGGGCAGTGGTGTATCAGTGTACTGGCTAGAGAGAGCGCCCCATGAACCACCTCAATTCACTCTGTCACAGTGGGCCTCAGAAATGAACCACTGTACAGACGGACTCAAGCAAATCACAAACAAAACACACAGTGACCAAGAAGGAGAGTCCCGCTGCTGGAGAGAGCTAATCCTTCAGACAGAAAGCGAGAGAAAGAGAGGACAGGGAGACTGAGAGAAGAGGAAAAAGAAAGAGAAAGAGGATTTATCAGGTTAAAGGCTCAGTGCAGTCAAAAACGTGAAATTCTCTGTGTTTTACTTTCCCAACATTTTGTTGTGTTAAAGCTTGAAATGAAGATGTATTGAATTAAAAATGTTGGTCATTGGCCTACACGCAATATCCCATAACGTCAAAGTGGAATATATWTTTTTTTTATGAATTAAAAATGAGAAGCTGAAATGTCTTGAGTCAATAAGTATTAAAAAACTTTAAAAAACTTTTTTTAAATAATTATGTAACAAGACACATAATAAGTTGAATGGACTCACTCTGTGTGCAATAATAGTGTTTAACATGATTTTTGAATAACTACCTCATCTCTGTACCCCACACATACAATTATCTGTAAAGTCCCTCAGTCAAGCAGTGAATTTCAAACACAGATTCAAACACAAAGACCAGGGAGGATTTCCAATGCCTCACAAAGAAGGGCACCTATTGGTAGATGGGTAAAAATAAAAAAGCAGATCTTGAATATCCCTTTGAGCATGGTGAAGTTATTAATTACACTTTGGATGGTGGATCAATACACCCACTCACGACAAAGATACAGGCGTCCTTCCTAACTCAGTTGCCGACGAGGAAGGAAACCGCTCAGGGATTTCACCATGAGGCCAATGGTGACTTTAAAACAGTTACATAGTTTAATGGCTGATAAGAGAAAACTGAGGATGGAGCAACAACATTGTAGTTACTCCACAATACTAACCTAATTGAGTGAAAATAAAGGAGGCTTGTACAGAATAAAAATATGAAAAGTGTGATGTTTGGGGCAAATCCAATACAACACATTACTGAGTACCACTTTCCATATTTTCAAGCATAGTGATGGCTGCATGCTTATGGGTATGCTTGAAATCGATTGTTAAGGACTGAAAAGTCCTTAAGGACTGAAAAGTCTGAAAAGTCCTTAACAAAGGACAATAACCTAAAACACAAGACAAATCAACACTAGAGTTGGTTACTAAGAAGACAGTGAATGATCCTGAGTGACCCGAGTTACAGTTTTGACTTAAATCTGCTTGAAAATCTATAGCAAGACTTGAAAATGTTTGTCTAGCAATGATCAACAACCAATATGGCAGAGCTTGAAGAATTTTGAAAATCCAGGTGTGTAAAGCTCTTAGAGACTTACCCAGAAAGACTCGCTGCCAAAGATGTTTCTACGATGTATTGACTCAGGGGTGTGAATACTTATGTAAATGAGATCTTTCTGTACTTAATTTTCAATACATTTTCAACATTTTCGAAAAACATGTTTTCACTTTGTCATTATGGGGAATTATTGTGTGTAGATGGGTGAGAAATAATATATTTAATCTATTTTGATTTCAGGCTGTAACACAACAAAATGTGAAATAAGTCAAGGGGTATGAATACTTTCTGAAGGCACTGTATATTTCCACACTACGAGGTTGGAATAATACTGTGATATTGTGAAAATTATGATAATGCCCTTTTAGTGTAAGAGCTGTTTGAAAAGACCGCCTGAAATTTCAGAACGTTTTGGTGGGATGAGTTTTGGCCTGCCTGGTGACATCACCAGTGACATCACCAGGCAGTACATTAGTTAATAGACCAATAAGAAAGAGAGTTCCAAACCTCTCTGCCAATAACAGCTAGATTTCAGTTTTCCCTTCCCCACTCAGACCACTCCCAGACAGTCCTAGCAAATTTCTTGCTTGAGAAATTGCTCTTTGCTAAGAAGCTATTTTTGTTACTTTTTGACTATTTCATTGAAATCAATCACAGTAAGGTACTTCACTGTTACCCATAAATTATTTGATATTGAGATTTTTTTTAGATGTCTGCATTGGACCTTTAGAAAAACACAATTGTCCTCTTCAAGCAGTGAAAAAAAAGATCCATCAAATGTTTTCTAATATATACTCCTGTTAGAGGAGAAAGAGAGAGGGGGGAGGAAAAGAAAGCAAAGACTGGTTAGAGGAGGCAGGCAGGCGGCAGGGGCAGGTGGGAAAGTCAACACACACAGCCTACCTTATTCTTACCATTTCATCCATCTTGCTGGAGTACTAATAAAATGTCAAGTGGAGTTGCCTGATATTTAATCATGAACGGGCTGAGCTGCATAGTGGTACCCAGCCCCAGCACCACCGCCCCCGCAGCTCTGGCCCCAGCCCCGGCCCTTGACCTTATCAGGGTCTATGTTGGTTAAGTACAGGGGCGGCGGAGGATTCTTGAGCCTCATCAGGAAGAAAGACGTTTCACACACATACACAATCTCACCCACTACAGTAAGGCACACACATAGCACATATAGCACATCACTAACATCAAAAGGTTCTCTATAAATGATATATTGTCTTCAGAGTGGTTTGGTGCATTAAATATAGTTATTAGAGTATGACATAGATAGAGATAAGAGAAAGTGTTCCACCGGGATGCTGGCCATGACTCCAATGCTTCCCACAGTTGTGTCAAGTTTGTTGGATGTCCTTTGGGTAGTGGACCATTCTTGATACACACAGGAAACTGTTAAGAGTGAAAAACCCAGCAGCGTTGCAGTTCTTGACACAAACCGGTGCACCTGGCACATACTACCATACCCTGTTCAAAAGCACCCATTTAAATATTTTGTCTTGCCCATTCAACCTCTGAATGGCASACATACACAATCCATGTCTCAATTGTCTCAAGGCTTAAAAATCCTTCTTTTAACCTGTCTCCTCCCCTTCATCTACACTGTGACATCAATAGGGATCATAGCTTCCACCTGGATTCATCTGATCAGTCTGTCATGATGGTTCTTAATGCTTTGTATACTCACTGTATATCCAAATTTGTAGGAACTTTCCCGTCTTCCAGTCCAATTTAATTCAACTTCCATCTCTCATTTATTAAAAAGCGATCTCTTTTGGACACACAAAATGCAACCTACTGACAAATACACACAGACAGAGCAGCGCCAAATGCTAGTTGCATTCCTTTCAACAGTTCCCGACACCCCGCAGCTGTGTGCATGGCTGTGCATATTTGTGCCGCTCCCGCCGGATGATGCGTGCAGAGAGATAGTTCACACGCTGACCCCTCTCTGAGAGAGTGAGGTATCATGGAAGATGAAGACAGCAGAGATGGGCTCTGTCTGTTGCTCATTCCAAACAGTTAAGATCCAAACAACAGTGTGAGAGATGAAAACATTCTTCTCACACATGAATAATGGACTTCAGATTTGATTGGATAAGAGATAACACGGTGCTCAAAGAATAGAGTAGCCGTATGCGAGTGTGATTAATATCCTTAGTGAAGGAAGTGAAGGAAGAAGAATAATTACAAAATGCCACGGTAGCTCATAAGAGAGAATGAGAATGTATAAAGGGCAAAACAAGGAGGAGTGAAAAGGAGAGAAGGAGAGGTAGAGAGTGGAGTAGAGGAGGTAATGAACTCATTTCCTTCACCGTTAAAGCTGTCAATGGCCTTCAGAACAGTTTAACAAATGTTAAACAAATGTTTTTTTTAAATCGACAACATGTGGTAATATTACACATTGTTACCTTTCTGTTTCCCGCCATTTACTTAAAGCTTGATGAGGGGAGAGATGGAGGGAGTGGACAGAGGGGGAAAAGAAAGGATTTCTAGCAAAAAGGAGGCAGAATTTACGACCCTGTTCCCTAGATCTCGTTACTTGCTGTAACTGGCCCCCAGAGTGAATTCCCAGGGCCCCGAGCCCAAGCCGGAATAATGGAAAGTCAACATTTTCTACACTTTCTTCTGACGGCCCACCGGGATGGTTCTGCCTGCCTCCACAAAGCAAGGGTCTGAGTCCCAACGCTGACTACATACTGTACTCTCTCTTCAATCACATTATTTTGACTCACTTTAAAGTGGCAATCTGTACATATTTTTTTGTACTTTAAATTAATTAAATATGGTCCTATAGCCATTCATTTTGATTAGAATCCCAGACTGCCCCTTTAACCTAACAATAATTACAACAACTAATAGTAGGTTAGTATGCCGACAGACATGATATAATTATATTTGTTGTTTTCTCAAATGCAGAACTATGTATAGCAATATCTATTTCCAGTTTTCTTTTTACAAATGCATGTTACTATATATATATTTTATTTTATGAAAATAATATTCTAAGATGAAAAAAACATCAAGAAACAAACACACACATGTTTCTGAACCTCTAGGCCAGTAGAAGGGTGGGAGGGGCCTTTACAAAGCCAATTAAGAGAAGGCACTGATGTGACAGCTGGCCCCTCCCACAAACCCATTACCCCCTTCAATCAACAGACAGGCCTCTGGGAATGTATTCATAAAGCGTCTCAAAGTAGAAGTGCAGTTTAGGATCAGGTCCTCCCTGTCCATATAACCGTATTCCTTATGATCTAAAAGGCAGAACTGATCCTAGATCAGCACACCTACTGTGAGAGGTTTAATGAATACGGGCCCTGGAACTCTTGGATATACTGAGGTCTTCCTTATCAACGGCATTACCATAATCAATATTTAATATTAAAGTCAATTAGCCAACATTTGTAATGTCAATAATGTTGGTAAATGCAATTTAAAATGTTAAAACAGAGCATTTGTATAAAACACTGTGATAATGGTGACTTGGGAGTATTTTAAATGTCAACTGAAATCATAATAATGAATCACTTTCATCGTTGACATTTATTTTATAGCATATAAGCGGTTCATACACTTAGGTTATACAGTTACAATTGTATCTGCATTTTATTTTCTGAATCTTTATTTGGAAGAAAAATCTAAACATGAAAAGCATTACTCAACAAACCCTACTTAATATTTGAAATGGTGAGTGATGTAATGACATGGCTGTCGAATCTCCCCATTATGGAATTGACAGTTGAGCACAAGGCTTTGTTAACCTTAGGCAGATTGAACACACACACACAGGCCCGCACGCACACACGCGCATACACACACGCACACATACACACAGTGACAGGCTGACTGACACACACAGCTAGCTGTTAGCACCTGTCTGTTATCTCCTCTCCTCCAGACTTTCTCTTCCATTGTGCAACATGGGCGAGCTACAAATTGAGATCTCAAATATAAACAGGAGGGCAATAGATTTCTGTACAGAAAATCAAGTGTACTAATGTGTTACATGTGGAAATTCAAAAGGCCACTAGTAGATAGATAGATATTATTCTTGTAGTCAAAGAAATAATTTGCTGTATAGTCTTAAATTAATTAAACCTACAAAGATCAAAGGAAATGTACGGCGAAATGACTGACTGGGTTATTCATGTTACCCATATTGTTACTACTCAATAAAAATGTGAATCACCAGTGCCACATTCTCATTTCTTTTGGTACATTTACAAATTAATGAAAGGGGCATTTCAATAGCTGTTGAGTTGGGTTGAAACAAACATATATGACATCAAATAAAATCTAACAACAAAGTAGTACACAGTACAACCTACTATTACGATTAAAATGGATATGTAGCTGTGAGTTTAGTATGACTAAATACCCATTATAAATACCCTTGATTTAAACACAATTTCAGCAGAAACATACATGTAATAACCAGCAGAAATTAAAAAAATATGTATTCCATATGCACTAAAAAAACAAATGCTAAACTTTCCACAACCGTGTACGTGTAATAACCATAGTAATAGAATCACAAAAATATATTTATATGTTAATAACAGCAGCTATGAAATAGAATTTAGCAACATGTCTAAACAGGTTTCCTTGGGTAATGACTCAACTGTAAACCAGAGCAGGGCTTGTCACATGTCTAATCTACCAAAGACTTTATTTTTTCTAAACCTGCAGTATCCATCAACCACAAAATGCACTGGTGCCTTCAAAATATCACGCTTCGTCGCACAGTCATTGGGGGAAAAAAGAAGACACCATCCATTTAGGTTTTCAAAACTGGTATATTACAACAAAAATTATATAACTTCAAACTGCCCACAATTATGCTTATAGGCATTTATCTCGTTTTCTCTCTAGATCCTGAAATTGCTTGAGAAAAAAAAGAGAGGGAAGCGATACTTTACCCCCGCCTCTCCCGCCCATTTCACAGAGCGCACGCAACTTTCTTTTTCTTCCCTATTTTTTCCTCCAGTGAAAATTGAAGGGGCTTTATGTCAAATAAGGCTAAAGCCAGCCACTCCATATCAAGCAACGCAGCGCGAAAATTACTGTGGCCATGATAAGACTGCCAGATAGAGTGGGAGAGGAGAGAGAGGAGAGAAGAGGGGGGAAGGAAAGTGAGAGGAGGGGGAAAAACGAAAAGGAAGTGACTCTACTCAATTATACTGCTAAATTGGTACGACTGAAAATGTTTCATTCAGGTGACTGATAGTATCGGTGAAACGGCATTGCAGATAAATAAAAGGGGACTTTTGTCAAGAATAAACACCATTAATCATGAAGCCAGTTACCGCGTGACCGCCTGTCCAACGAATACAGCCTGACGCCACAGAGAAAGTATTTTAAAAAGAAGGGAGGAGGAGTGGAGGAGTGGATGGGGGGAACCTGGTGACTTCACCAGAAGGAGGGTGACCTACGAATTCGCAGGGAACGGGGATAAGGGRGGAAAAGGGAGGGAGATGAGAAAAGTGGTGTTCTCCTCCTTCTCATTACTGACAGAAGCCACATAGAGATCATCTAGAGATGATAAGGAAATGATCATTGGAATTTAATAGAATTTATAGTCCCATTTTATATTTATTACAATTTATCAAGGTTTAATATTACCATGATTTATTTAGGGTAAAGGAATAAATATAGGCGTATACTAAACAGGTTCATTTATAGGGAATTTACAAATGGTTTACAGAGATTTATGAACACATTAATAAACGTATACTCAATAAACAGAAAATGAAAACTGCCAATGTTTGCAAACGTTGAAGGAGTGAATACGAAATGATAAAACTGCTTCACATACAGTAAGAAAGGGTGAAACATCGGCCCAAAATAAATAAAACCCTCAACACATGAAAAAGAAAATCCAAAGGAAAGCTTCAACATGTCTCCATACAATTCCAGTATTTTCCTGTAGCTCTTTATGAAAGCTGTTACACTATGCCTTTTGTCATTCTTTTGTAATGAAGTAAGTGTGTGTGTGTGTGTGTGTGCGTGCGTGCGTGCGTGCGTGCGTACGTGTGTGTGATGCCAGGCGTCTTACCATCTGGAGTAGATGAGAAATCTGGAGGGAGGTGTGGAGATAAGACTGTGGTCTTTATGCTAAGCAGCGAGACGCTCCTCAATGTGCAGATTGGGCTCTCTGACAACAGTTTATGTAAATAACCAAACAAAATGGCGTACACCTAAAGAACACACGCTACTCTCAGCCAAAAGGACACAGAGCGAGAGAGAGAGAGAGAGAGAGAAAGCACAAAAATGCAGATATGGAGGTGGAAAAATTACAATTCATTTGATAGATAATGGGGGAAAAACAGCTCTTGGTCCGTTGGTTGTAGTTCCGAAACTATGTACATGAATTTTTCACATGTTCAACAAGGTTTCAGTATGTTGTTACTAAGATGGAATATCATTCTCATAATTGCATGAAAATCAATTACACCCTTTTTTGGGCAGTTAACTATAGTTTCACTGCAGCCGACTACAGAGTGCTGATGTTGTATTGAATGAATGGGACCTGCTGCTTTCCCCTGGTAGCCTCACAGAATACCTTACAGTCCGTTTGGGGACCACAGCTGTACAAATACACTTCTGAATGCAATAACACCACAGACAGGACGCAGCATACCTTTACAGGCCCAACACACACACACGCACAGGCGCACATACGCACACAGACACACCTCCACCCCCTTCCAGAGTCAGAATCCACGTGTCTATTCACACAGAACATTGTGCCAAATCAGTATTTTTTCCTTGTCCCAAAAGGTTTTCCATTATCATCTTTATATTGTGACTTTGACATCATTACTATGACACATAGTAATGTGTCACAGACACACCTCAGACACACCTCCACCCCCTTCCAGAGTCAGAATCCACGTGTCTATTCACACAGAACATTGTGCCAAATCAGTATTTTTTCCTTGTCCCAAAAGGTTTTCCATTATCATCTTTATATTGTGACTTTGACATCATTACTATGACACAAACAATGTCATAGAGAATCCTCAGGAGACTTTACAAACAATTGGCAGATGTAACGGTAACATGACAAATCGCACACGTTATCTGAGTGGATACGAATCTGTGGAGATACAGTACCTACGTTTAAACATTCCATTGTGTATTGTACTCAGGAGTAGATCATTCAAGCTAATTCTTAAGCAAATGCCTGCAGTGTCTTCGGAAAGTATTCAGACCCCTTGACTTTTGTTAGGTTTCAGCCTTATTCCAAAATTGCTTAACAGCTAATTTCAGGTCTCTCCAGAGATGTTCGATCGGGTTCAGGCCCGGGCTCTGGCTGGGCCACTCAAGGACATTCAGAGACTTCTTGCGTTGTCTTGGCTGTGTGCTTATAGTCGTTGTCCTGTTGGAAGGTGAACCTTGTCCAAAGTCTGAGGTCCTGAGCTCTCTGGAGTAGGTTTTCATCAAGGATCTCTCTGTACTTTGCTCCGTTCACCGTATGGATGGTGCAATGTTTCCGTGACGCTTGGCATTCAGGCCAAAGAKTTCAATCTTAGTTTCATCAGACCAGATAATCTTGTTTCTCATGGTCTGAGAGTCCTTTAGGTGCCTTTTGGCAAACTCCAAGCGGGCTGTCATGTGCCTTTTACTGAGGAGTGGCTTCCGTCTGGTCACTCTACCCTAAATGCCCAATTGGTGGAGTGCTGCAGAGATGGTTGTCCTTCTGGAAGGTTCTTCCATCTCCACAGAGGAACTCTAGAACTCTGTCAGAATGACCATCGGGTTCTTGTTCACCTCCCTGACCAAGGCCCTTCTCCCCCGATTGCTCAGTTTGGCCGGGCGGCCAGCTCTAGGGAGAGTCTTGGAGATTCCAAACTTGGGGACCTTCAATGCTGCAGACATTTTTTGGTACCCTTCCCCATATCTGTGCCTCGACACAATCCTGTCTCGGAGCTCTAAGGTTTTTGCTCTGACATGCACTGTCAACTATGGGACCTAATATAGACAGGTATGTGCCTTTCCAAATCATGTCCAATCAATTGAATTTACCACAGGTGGACTCCAATCAAGTTGTGGAAACATCTCAAGGATAATCAATGGATATAGGATGCACCTGAGCTCAATTTCGAGTCTCATAGCAAACGGTCTGAATGCTTATGTAAATAAGGTATTTCTTTTTTTTTTCTTTTTTTTTTAAACTTGTTTTCGCTTTGTCATTAGGAGGTATTGTGTGTAGACTGCTGAGGATTTTTATTTATTTAATACATTTTAGAATAAGGGTGTAATGTAACAAAATATGGAAAAGGTCAAGGGGTCTGAATACTTTCCGAAGGCAACGACCGTGACTACGCAAACAGTTGCGAGTCAATTACTTATCCCCTAAGAGTGTTTTGTTGTTTCAGTGGCCACATTCAAGCACAAGGGCCTCTAACTCGCGAGTAAACTCCCATGCAGATAATTGACTTGTAGTCGAATACCTCTGTTTGTTCTCGGCCCGTATCCGGGTGACCGAGACCAGGCACTGTGCCACAAGAGAGGGCCTTTTGTTTCCGCCGGTAGTCCTCAGTCGGGCCAATAATGTCCCCTATGAAAGGCCCCAGCATCCCCCACAAAGCCCCCCAGCTCCCCAGTTCCCGATTAATCTAGGCCAACACAATGAGAGCGACGGTGGGGACGAGAGCTTTCATGGAGTCTGCTCTTCACTGGTCCATGTGTTTATTTAAGCAGGAAGTGAGGAAGCATCCTCTCTAGAGGAGGAAAAGGTCAGGTGTTTCTTGGTCAGAGACACTGAGGTAGTGGGGGAAGAGGCCTGCTGATCCTAGATCAGCTACACCGATGTCCTATTCTATAGTCATTAAAAAGTGGTTGGTCAGAGCTCTATATGCTGAGGGTATTGATAAAAGACTCCACAGTTTCCCATTTTAGACGTGTAGGACTACAATCCTCTATTATGTGGAAATGGATAACTTTCTTGAACAGTACATCATCAATGCACCCACACAAGGACGGCAACCCCTGACCCTATCTTTAATATTGAATGGCACACGGGTGCCTTCCCATGCAATAATTCATAAACTAAACGATTATCCTAGCTCCTGCCTGTAATTGCACTCTTCCCTGCCTAATAGGGGTGGCATGCAGCAGGAGAGTGAGAGAGAGAGAGAGTGGAAAAACAAAGGACAGTTAATTTGTGATTTCCTCCGCTCATTTGAAGGCAAATTAAGTGTCAAGCAGCTAATACAGAGCATATTTCATTTTATGAGCTTTTAATTTAATTCCATCGGTCTCATTTCGCCGGGTGTCTTTAGCGTAGCGCCTTCGCTAACGCTCCGTCCTTCCTCCCTCGTCTGCGGCGCCGGGACATAAATAAACATGTTTCAATTAGACCTGTCACAATAATAGGACAGGATTCTGTTAATTTGCGACGTCGGTTGGACGGCAGAACGTATCATGAGAATATGAGGCGGCTGCGTGTTTTTCTACCGGACTAAATCCTAGCATTAGCGATGTTAGCGTTAGCGTGACAGCTAGCATTTCGAAGCTGGATTGATTGTACCGCCGCGGGGCCAGACCCACTGTAATTACCCGCTGTAATGAAACCTCTGTATGGGGAAGTAATGCCAATAATACTCTACTGTGTACTTAACCATATCTTAAGAGGGCTAATAACGATTAATTCTGCTCACTAAGGAGAGCTTGTCTTAAAACAATTCTATATTTCTGTCTAAACCCCCCCCGTCCCCTGCAGGGCCATGCATGTTCTCTCTGTGTGCAGGGCCATGATGGCATTGTTGGGGGTGACTGGATCAAAATGCTTCTTCGTAAGGAATTCCAAAACACTATCCAATGAGACCAAATTGCCAGATGTATTGTTCCAAAGTAATACTGAGTTTATGTTAGAGTCCAAATCTGAACCAAGGAACTACAGTAGCCTACATACCTCGGTAATCTGTCGATTGGACTGTACAAACCCTAAACATAACTTCAGTAACACAATGTAACAGTATTTCCTACTCTAAAAAGCAGCAAGAGTAATGACATTGAGAGCAGAGGGGTTAGAGCCTGTAAGTAAGCATTTCACTGTAAGGCCTACACCTGTTGTATTCGGCGCACGTGACAAATAAACTTTGATTTGATTTGAGATCTGAAAGGAACACGTGTAACTCGCATATATTGTGTATGTACCCAAGTCAATTTGATAATAAGCATCATCCACTATAAACTGCCTTGGTAATAATGAAAATGGCGGCCTTTCAGCCGTGGCGTGTCATATTGAGCAGCAATATGTGTATAACACAGCTCATAAGCTACGGCAACGGTTTGCCACACCTCACGACCATGCCTCCACTGACGGTTGAGCAAACGAAGCGCACCAGCCAGATAACTTATCCGGACAGAGATCGAGTGACTGAACACGTTCGTTCTGCGCTGCGCAACTTCTCTTACCCCTTTAAATTAATTCAGTGGGTTCCATGTCTCCACTTCCCCCTAACCTGTGCTCCAGATCTCTCCAAAGCGTCTCTGACTGATAACAAACACGGCTGTTTGTTTTGAGCCGTTTGGCGGCGCATGTTCTCTGCCAGAAGCTAAATGCTCAATTAATTTGCATTTTGTTTGCGTTGACACGGGGCATCAATCACTTAAACCTTTTTTATTTCCTTGCCTCTCCCTCTCTTCTGAGAGAGGGGGGGGGGGGGGGGGGGGTGGGAGTGTGAGGGTGGGGGGGAGACATAAAAAATGCATTATGCTTAGTGGCACATCAGCAAGGGAGAGATATGACTCCTGAGAATGGGGGGGTTGATAATGAAAGAAAATTTCAAACATAATGTGGCCCAAGTAGCCTGCCCCATCCAATTTGTTCCCAGTCGCGCACTGATCGCTTTCCTTTGCTGTCTCTGGGTTAGAAATTAGTGCTGCAAGGGCGACAGAGCATCCACTACCGCACTGACCGTTCAGGCAGAACAGAGAGCGCAAAGCGGTGGAGTGAAAGAGAGAGAAAGAAGGGAGAGGTGAAAGACAGTTAGAGGAGAGGGAATCTAATATGTGTGTTATTTGTGTGTGTGTGTGGGGGGGGGGGGAGTGCATACATGGTACAGGGTACAGTGCGTATGTCAGAAGAGATGTGTGTGTGTCAATGAAGGGGTGTGTGTCAGTTGAGATGTGTGTGTCAGTGAAGGTATGTCAGGTTGGGAGTCGACAAGACTTGATCACTGCGCTTATGAGAATATACATGCTCAAGAGGCCCTAGTTTTCCATGTTTCTGACACATGTTAATTTGCCATGTCTCTGACATGTGGATCATGCTTACTCCCAGACAGGGCCGTGGCCTTTGATCTGGAGAGCAGGGCCGAGCACCGAGCTCTGGAAGGATGCAACATGCCTTGGGGTGTTGGAAACAGGAGCATCTTTATTAATATTTCCATTAACACTACTGGGGTTCTTGCTGATACCAATGATATGAATACTGATATCCAAATCACTTCCCATTAGGCCTGACTGGTAGAATTGTACAAATTCCTCTGCATTATTTTATGCAAAGAACAAGTGGATGTGTTACGGGGATGGGGGGGTTGTGTGTGTGTGTGTGTGTGTGTGTGTGTGTGTGTGTGTGTGTGTGTGTGTGTGGTGTTGTGTGGTGTGTGTGTGTGTGTGTGTGTGTGTGTGTGTGTGGTGTGTGTGTGTGTGTGTGTGTGTGTGTGTTGTGTGTGTGTGTGTGTGTGTGTGTGTGTACAGTCTGTGACACTCACACGTGTAGAGGGGGAACAGGGGACGGGTCGTAGATGTAGCGTCCCTGGGCATGTCTGTCGTCGATGGGCACCGGTGGATGGAAAGCAGGGAAAAACTGTGGCGGTGCTGCATATGGGGATAAAGAGAAAGAGAAAGAGAGAGAAAAATGTTAGAGATGACACTGCTACAGACAATCAGCCTTAAAGCCAATAACATTTATTTTATAAAGCCCTTTTTACACCAGAAGTTGTGACAAAGCACATATCTCTTTGCATGCCATGGAATCATTGGTTGCATGTATTGACTCAATGTGTTTTTGAGGGCATTACTAAGTAAATGTTCCTCTTCAGCCAGTCTTAGGACAGAGTAATGAAAAGCAGTGGTTGATAGCCATCTTTCAGGAGGCCCTGCCCAAATGAGACCTCATTAAAAATAACTCAACTAAAAAGCCTCACTGCCTTGGAATGTTCACTAAGAAGTGCACTTAAAACATCTCAAAATAAACCGAGACACAAATTAACAGCAAGACTTTTGCCTTTTGTCTTGCTGTAAGGCTGATCAGGCATAAATACACTTTTTACACAAAGACTAACACTGAGGAACAGCCATTGAAACAGAGGGAATAGGGAGAAAAATGGAGGACGCGTTTGGAAATCATTTCAGGCAGGGAAATGATTCGTCACAACTGTCAGAGAGAAGTATCTAATTCCCCAGATAAAACATTTAAACATTTGCATAATATCACCACTTTGCTATTTTTACCCTCTGAGAGAGAAGCTGCTGAATTGTTGCATGGGCTGGAAACATACAGTTACATAAGTTCAAGTATCCTCACCTCAACTGCAACATCTACCCTATGGTATACAATCCCCCAAGCAAGTGCTGGAATGCTGTGTTTTGAATACTTCATATATCCATTGTAGGAGAAGTTCAGTATGAGCTATGTCTATTTGAGTGCATCTTGCCCACACTAACCGAGGGGCTACTTGAACCCTTGTGAAAACGGAAAGGGTTAAAACACACACACACACACACACACACACACACACACACACACACACACACAGGTAATACACATTCAAACAGGGAGGGGAGGAGGGCGCTTCGTGATAGGATGTGTTTTTAGTGTGTAAACATCTGGCGCCCGTGTGCCAGCAGTAGTGGGATGGGCAGGCTGCCAGGCAGCCAGGGGGAGTGGTGCCCAACAGCTGGATCTAGTTGTGCACCCTGGTCAATGCCAAACATAGGGCCCACTGCTGGGCAGCAACACAGAGAGGTTTATCCCCCCTGGCTCACTCAGGCTTGCTGCTCTACCTCAAGTACCTCATCACTTACTAGCTCATCACTCACTACCTCAACACTCAATGCCTCAACACTCACTGCCTCAACACTCACTGCCTCAACACTCACTGCCTCAACACTCACTGCCTCAACACTCACTGCCTCAACACTCACTGCCTCAACACTNACACTCACTGCCTCAACACTCACTGCCTCAACACTCACTGCCTCAACACTCACTGCCTCAACACTCACTGCCTCAACACTCACTGCCTCAACACTTATTATCTAAACACTCATTATTAACAGGTTGGCTGATCACTACCTACCCTGCCCAAGCTCTACCAACAGGACAACACGGACAAGCCTTGTTTAGTGGACCTGCAGTGCATGTAGGTCTTAAAAGGGAAAGGTGTTGTATCACGCATCATGTAAGCAGATGGATATAAATCAGATGCATCCTGGTGAATAGATCAGGAATGTTTTCTATGATTGCATACCAGTTGTGTAAGCCTTCCTAAATAATGGCTTGCATTGTTTATCAAAATAGAGTAATACAGCACAAATCATGGCTTTAACAAGGAAAGTAACACTTTGATCATGAGGCTCAAAAACATACCGTGGAACAAATCTGTACTATTAAATTCCTTTCCATTGTCTTACACGAACGTGAAAATGTATTTGAACTGAACTTGTTTTTGTGAGAAGGATAGGACGTCAAAAGAGACGTGATAGCTAAATGCCTACTGCAGCAGCCCTCTGGCACCTTGTTTGACTATCTATCTCTTTGATAGCTTCCTTCTGAGGAATCATGTTTGGCCTAGCTCTCCTTCTCTATTTCCAGGTCTTCTCTGAAGGAGAGGAATCTGGAATCTGCTATCAGTTATGTTTATCTAACACAGTCTTAAAGTTATTGGCTCGAATACACTAAGAGCAGTATTGGTTTGCTAGGGTCTCTAAGCCGTGTCCTTGACTACTCATGTGAAACCCTGGGCTGAAACGTCAACCAGGGCAGAGGTCTATGGAGGGACTATAGAGATTTAAAATTGCAGAACCTCTCCTGCTCCAGTCTGAATGATACTACTTCTCCTCCTCCATCTCCTCTACCACACCCGCCTCTCCACTCTGGATTACCCAGATCCCCAACTCTGTTTATCCCTCTGGAGCTGCTCACTCAACAAAACCCTGTGCCTTCCCCCTCCTTCTTCCTTCTTTCCTCCTTGAGTTTCCTATCCTCCTTTCCTCCCTCCTGGTCTTAGCCAACACTCCTCACTCGCCTCAGCCTACAGCAGTCAGTTAAGGGAGCTGCTTCATTTGAATCCCTGTCTGAAGTTTACTTTAGCAGGGCCCCTATCTAAATAGGTTGTGCCACCTATCTAAATAGGCTCTGTAACACTACCTCCATTAGGAAGGCAAACAGCCCTGTGTGCCACTTGAGGGAATGTATACAGTTCAGAGAACAAGGGAAAGAGAGAGAGAGAGAGAGAGAGAGA
>NC_036854.1:53296972-53299088 GCF_002910315.2 Salvelinus sp. IW2-2015 | reverse complement strand
GTGTGTGTGTGGGGGAGAGAGAGTGTGGGGGAGAGAGAGAGAGGGTGGGAGAGAGAGAGAGGGATATGACTCCATTCCACAATCCATCTCCACTGTCTCCTGTGGGGACTACTTGGTTGCCTGGGAGTAAATTGCCCCTGCATGTATTCAGGGGCCTCTTTAGAATACAGACACAGCTGGAGGTTATATAGAGTTAATGCGCGTGTCACAGCTTTTACCGTCCCCATCGCCGATATAGTAAACCATTACAGGGTAAAGCGTAACTTGTGGGGCAAAAGGCACCCTATTCCATATTTAGTGCACTCGTTTTTACTGGTTAAAAGTTATGCGTTACACTGAGTGTACAAAACATTAGGAACACCTTCCTAATATTGAGTTGCACCCTCTTTTGCCCTCAGAACAGCCTAAATTCGTCGGGGCATGGACTTTACAAGGCGTCAAAAGCTTTCCACAGGAATGCTGGCCCATGTTGACTTCAATGCTTCCCACAGTTGTGTCAAGTTGGCTGGATGTCCTTCGGGGTGTGGACCATTCTTGATACACATGGGAAACTGTTGAGCGTGAAAAACCTAGAAACTTTGCAATTCTTGACACACTAAAATAAGTGTGCCTGGCACCTACTACCATACCCAGTTCAAAGGCACTTAAATCTTCTGTCTTGCCCATTCACCCTCTGAATGGCACACATACACAATCCATGTCTCAGTTGTCTCATGGCTTAAAAATCCTTCTTTAACCTGTCTCCTCCCCTTCACCTTTTGACGGGTTGATCATTTGAATCAGCTGTGTAGTGCTAGGGCAAAAACAAAAATGTTCACCCCTTTGGGTCCTCAGGACCAGGACTGAGAACCAGTGATTACACTAATTGAAATGGATTTAACAAGTGACATCAATAATGGATCATAGCTTTCAGTCTGTTATAGAAAGAGCATGTTTTGTACACTCAGTGTAGACAGGGAATAGGGTGCATTTTGGGACGCATCCATACTGTATTGTACCAGCCAAATACAGTATGTCACTAACAGACCAAAACCCTCAGAAATAATGGGGCACAGTCAGGCAACTTTTTGGCTTTGGGGAGAGGGGGGGGGGGGGGGGGGTGGGGGGGGGGGGGGGTGGGGGGGGGGTGTATCAGAACGTGTCAATTTGGGTAGATTTCCGAAACAGCAACATCACACACTTCACACTATCCCAGTACCAATAAGTTTAAACTATTATTTTTGAAATATTTTTCATGACCCTGATACTTTTGGGAAATGGGAGCAGTATGCATTTTTGTTCATTTGTTTTTTTAGAGATGGAACTCATTAAGACATGATTACAACTGGGGGTCTGTCAATGAAAGGGAATTAGTGGGCAACTTTTTGAACCAGACTCATTAGTTTGTAATCTCAACACAAAAACCAATGCGGCTGCTGTTCCCTTCATTCTGAGAGGAACTGAAAATTACTTTTTATTTTTATAGGACACTTAACAAGATTTTTAAAGAGGGGGGGGGGGGGGGGGGGTAGAGAGAATTAAAGCCCTGCGAAGCATATCATTCTAGTTGGTTGTTATTGATCATTTCCTCGTTTGATGTGAGAAAGGTGGTCTACATCACAAAGTGTATCATTCCTTTTTTATTCAAGCTTAGGGAGCGGCCATAGTTTGTGTTGCCTTGTCTCGCCTTGGAAAATAATCTGAATAGTTCCAACTATAGTATACGATCTGAAACCGTATCTTGACATAAACATATCTCTGTTCTAATCACGAAGAGTTGATGATTGTCATACTGGATTTCTCCTGAACCCGTACTGGAGTGTCCCTGACTCTCATCTGGCACTGTCTTTGTCCCAATGGCACCTCCAACCCAAGTGTGCCTCTTACGTTAGTGCACTAGTGCTTAGCTTTTGACAGCTGCGAACTAAATACCCCGGCTTAGGTGTTGCCATTTGGCGATGCGGCTGTGTCATCTGCAGCTTTGACGCCTTGAGGAAGAAGTCATCTCCCTGAACCCACTGAGCTTATCTTCGTTCTCTGCTCTTGCGTGGCGTCGAAGTTCTGTGTGCATGGGCATGAAGACGCACGTGACCGATTTGTCTTAACAGACTAAAGCGGAGTGGAAAAGGGGCTGGCT
>NC_036854.1:53266897-53296773 GCF_002910315.2 Salvelinus sp. IW2-2015 | reverse complement strand
CTGTGAGTAACAGCATATGTGCATGAATGAGTGAGTGAGTGTGTGCATACACACACACACACGTGTGTGTATGTACCGCTAAGCAAGACCTAACGTAAACCCCTCTGCAATCCCCTCCTTGTCTCTCCACTCCACAAACTGTGTGACATGTCCACCACAAACACCTCCGCATGATCACCAATCACACCAGCACACCTGTGTCTGTGTTTGGCTACAACTGTTCACATGAAAGGAACCCCATGCGAGTGTGTGATGTTGGAGGTTATTTTGGGGGATCAACCCCTGCTCTGGTTGCTTGCTTGTGTTTGCTCACACTGAGACCTCAAGCGGAACATGTAAATAACACATTCCGGGACTGTTTAGCTAAGCTCAGTGGGAGTTGCTGTTGACTTTTGGAGTGGTTTGCTTAATTACGGTCCCAGACTGTTGTACGTCTAATAGGCTAATTACCGCTGAATAAATTAGCCTAATGCTCCAGCTGTGCTGAGGCTCTCTGCAGTACTGTACGAGGTGTGTGTGAGTGGCCTAGACTCAGGAAAACATCTCGTGTGTGTGTGTGTGACTGAGGAGCAAACAAATCCTTTACTCAGCAAAGACTAACTGTGAAAGAGAAGACAAGGCGAGAGAGGTAGAGGTTAAATAAAATGCCATTCATCAACGAGAGAAACATTGGCAGATCGCACTTTCTCCTTTACCAGTAAATCAATACAGTTCTCCTCTCTGTCTCTGTCTCTGTCTCTACTGCAGAAGTCACTCTACGCAAGGTCTTTTGGTCTGTGCTTAGGCATTGCTGGCCGTTTAAACCAATAAGGCCACATACTGTAGTTGTTTAAACCAATCAGGAAGCAGACTAGAGATCAGGGTTGATATTAGGCAAACAAATATGTTTGGTCAAAGTAACTTACCCTTCCTTATTCCCCCTACCGTACCCCTCTTACCCCACCTCAAACAGCTCAATGGAAGTCCCGCATCTGCAAGAGATTTACCAAGTGGAGTCAATATTAACAAATTGCGCACCCGGCAAGGGCCCTCCCTCCCTCCTCCCTCCCTCCTCCCTCCATTCCAGTACAGAGCAGCAGAGAAGTGAAGGTTATTTCATGGGGTCCTCTGCGGAGCGCCAATCTATCTCCTGCATTTGGTGAATTCCTCCAGATTGCCTTAGCTGGGGAGCAGAACAAAGCGCCGTGCGTCGGTTCACCCTCCTCTTCCTCCCTCTCCTTCCCCTCCCCCCTTTCCCAGCTGGGTAGAGATTTACACAGCGATTTAGTGGCAGAAACACTGCACTAAAACTCTCTAGTCTCCACTCTGTCTCCCACTCTCTCTCTCTCTCTCAATTCAATTCAAAGGGCTTTATTGGCATGGGAAACACATGTTCACATTGCCAAAGCAAGTAAACATAAACATTACACAAATGTTCCAAAGGAATAGAGACGTTTAAAATGTTATATTACGGCTATTGTAACGATGTGCAAATAGTTAAAGTACAAAAGGGAAAATAAATAACCAAATATGGGTTGTATTTACAATGGTGTTTGTTCTTTACCGGTTGCTCTTTTCATGTGGCAACAGGTCACAAATATTGCTTCTGTGATGGTATTTCACCCAATAGATATGGGAGTTAATCAAAATTGGATTTGTTTTTTTATTCTTAGTGAGTCTGTGTAATCTGAGGGAAATATGTGTCTCTAATATGGTCATACATTTGGCAGGAGGTTAGGAAGTGCAGCTCAGTTTCCACCTCATTTTGTGGGCAGCGTGCACATAGCCGGTCTTCTCTTGAGAGCCAGGTCTGCCTACGGCGGCCTCTCTAAATAGCAAGGACTATGCTCACTGAGTCTGTACATAGTCAACGCTTTCCTTCATTTTGGGTGATAGTGGTCTCTATCTCTCTCTGCCCAGTGCATGACCCCCGAGCAGCCAGCCAGCCAGTCCAAACAATGATACATCTTGCGGAAGAAAGGAAATGATTTAAACCTCAGCTTAACTCAACAGGACCAAGCTACTTATTTGAGTTTTATTCCCATGTGATTGATATTGGTCCGACCGAGACTATACTATTTTCAGATCTGTGTCTTTTTAAAGTCTAACTCCAATGAATAAATAAATAGGAACATTTTGTGCCAGACCGTCCACGAAACATATATTTAAGCATGGCTAATGCATAGTGTATATATAGTACTATAAGTATATGATAAGATAAGATGCATTTTATTGTCAATTAACTTGAATGGAAATGTGTATTTTATGCTTACATCCCAACTGTCTAGGCTGGTGTGAGTCTGAGTCAATGGGAAAGTGCGCTATCCTTTCATTCTCTCACAGCCTAATKATGCAGGTCCACTCTGGATTGACCCTCCAGAGCCCCATAGCCTCGATATCCCCACGGTGCAGCTCCCCCCTGGGCCCCACGGCAGGTAATATTGGGGCTGACCCAGCATGACAGCGTGTAGGAGAGTAACTCTGCTGTGTGAGAGTCAATGACTGAGGCTAATACAGCTGTTCTGGCTGTAAGGCTAATAATACACAGGCCTGGCACGGCAGGGGAAAGCAGCACTCGACCCAGCTTAATTCTAACCCACAGAGAGAGAGAGAGAGAGAAGCTAGCTAGTGAGCAGGGTTGGGATTCAACAAGGCATTGGTCAGCATGACTGTGGCCAAGGGCATCCAAGTTGATGTCCACATGTGTTATGGGGACAGTTTAGGAGAAAACTAGGAACTTAGTAGAAATGATTCATTTACTACTATCTATTTCCCTCATTAGTTATGTACATTTTACATTTACATTGTGTTGATTTATTCTTCGGTCTGATAGATTTCTTTATTTTTTAAAAACGTGATATTCAAGATTCAAGAATTCTGTCCTTTGTTCACATAAAAAACAAAGTTGTTATTAATTTGCATATGTAGTGCACGTGCTTGTTTACAGACAATCTCTCTAAGTAGACTATATCTATTGTCCATTATGGGTGTCTAATGGAGGAAACGGTGGGTCACACCAGGCAGTGTAAAGCAAAAGGGAAACCCAGACCTGTGTCCCAAATGGCACCCTATTCCCTACTTATGGATTCTGGCCAAAAGTAGTGCATTTTAGTGAATAGAGTGCCATTTGGGATGCAGAGTCACAGCAAGCAGACAAATGACTGCTGGATCTTAGGAGTAGACAGGGGTCGTCACCTCTGCGCCAATTACGGCCCTGGCTCTTCCCCTCCGCACCGCAACACTCTCTGTAGCTCTCTCACTCTCTTTCTCTCTCTCTCACAATCTTCCACGTCTTTCTCTGTCTCTCTCACACATGGGCCTGTATTTCTGTCTCTTCCTCACTTCACCCTCTTTCTTTCTCTCTCTATCTCCCTTTCTCTGCCCCTTTTCTCTTTGTCCCTTACTCAAAGCCGAGCCTGATCTCTCCCCTCTCCCTCCTCCCAAAAACAAGGACAACTTGTAATCCATTTACTCCACCCTTGTCAACAAATTCCCCCCCCAAAATAATCCTGAACGATTTACAACCAGAGCTAGGTACTACCAAGGGAAAGGCGGGAGAGAGAGAGAAGGGAGAACGCACAATGAGAAGGAGCGATTGCACCCAAAGAGAGAAGAGAAAAGAAAAGGAGAGTAGAACATACAATACTGCAAACAGAGGAGCGAGGGAGTGTAGAAGAGAAGAGAGCGGAACTTGGTGTCACAGTGATATTTTTGCATTTTGTCACGCAGGCGGCGCCCTGGGGTCCCCATGGTCCCTGTGCCTGTGGCTGAGAGACAAAAGGGGCGCCGTGTAAAAACTTAAAGAGGATTAACGCTGCCGGAGTGCTTTAATGAGACCTGAAAGTTGCGGGCACCGGAGAGCAACGCTGATTGAGCCGGGCCAGAGAGGCAGAGAGTCTGGCTCCCGGAGGCCCCTGCAGCAGCCCAGCGGTCCAACAGGCCCCATCCATGAGCCTAAGCTCAACCTGCTCACACCGAGCCACATCAAAGCAGCCCCGGCTGGGGGAGCCGAGCCGAGGAGAGAGAGGAGAGGAGGAGATGGAGGAGAGGAGGAGGAGAGGGGAGGGCTGGATGGAGGAATCSCTTATCTCCTCCTGAGAGGATGCTGCTCTGTGGAGTGAGATTGTCTGGAACTGCCACCTGTCCCAGCCATCTTTGAAGGCAACACTAAGCCTATGATGGGCCTGACCTCCTCGAGCTCCCATTCTTTTATGTCTCTCTTCATTTTCTGCTTTGTTTACATCCCCCCTCCTACTCTTCTCTCCTTTACTCTCCTTCTCCAGTCTCACTCTCTCTCTCATTGGCACTTCTTCTCTCCCTTTTTTGCCATTCCGTCTCTCTTTCTTCCTCCCTTTCTCCAGTCCTCTTTCTCTCTCTTACTCCTCTCACTTTCTGTCTCTCTCTTACTCTCTTACTCTCTGCCTCTTTCTCTCTCCCTCTCTCTCTTTTGTAAGTCTCTACCCTGTGGTATGGACAAGAGGATGTACTCTAGTCTACTTATTTGCTCCAGCCCGTAACGGAGCTGAGAGGAAACATGTTAATTACCCAGCATGTCTCAGCCCCCTCCTCCTATAGAATAAGAGGTACAGTCCATCCTCAGGAGAGAAGAAGAGAGGAGAGGGGGGAGGGAGGCGTTGGGGGTTGGTCGAAGGGGTGCTAACTCTATGAGAAGAGGGACACAAATCGCTGCGCTACAAGGCCGGGCGGTGAGATTTGCTTACAGTGAACAAACATATAGGCGTTGCATGAAATGAGTGTGAATATCCCACTCCACACAAGGGTGATTATCCTGCTTCTTATTCCCACTGAATACTTCAGGAGGGAGAGAAAAGGAAGGCTCAAGATGTCATGGTTCAAAAACCAGCAGGAATAGGAGGAGAAGACCCATGAGCCTCATGTCGTTCCTGCCTGCACTCACGTCTTTATGGCCATTATGTTGAATGGCGTTATTGTTGTGGTTGGTGGTGTGTTTGTTGGTGTTAGTTGTGGTGGTGGCGTATCCTTACGGACAGTCAGAGAAACATGCTGCGAGTCTTTTTTTTAAGCCTTCGCCACTTCAAAGCACGCCTATTGTTTTAGGCATGTGATGCCTCTGCGTGTTTTCTGACCGATTAGCCATTCTTCATTTGACAAGGGGGTCCAAAACACAGACAGATGTTGCAAGAATGATWTGAAGAAATGCCGAGTACTCATTTGTTAAGATATTTCTCATTCTTTTTGAGCCACTCCAAATGAATATTGTTATTGTAACAATATTATTAACAATATTATTGTTAAAAATGCAATTCACACACGTTCTCGGGCTCTGTGGTACTAAAAGTAAATGCAAGAAAGCCTGACCTTCACTTAGAGCGAAAGTGGCTTTCTTTGACCACTTGAAACTTTATCCGCATTATACTGTGAGATTCCTGTAATAAGCTGTATAAAAGGGGATCACAGCGATTAT
Source organism: Salvelinus sp. IW2-2015 (assembly GCF_002910315.2). Classification (NCBI taxonomy): domain Eukaryota; kingdom Metazoa; phylum Chordata; class Actinopteri; order Salmoniformes; family Salmonidae; genus Salvelinus; species Salvelinus sp. IW2-2015. Next base: position 53,291,348 of record NC_036854.1, on the reverse strand, counting down.
CCCTGGTGCGCTGGATGGCGGAGCTAATTCAAGAGCTGCCCAGCCATGTTTCTCTTTCATAATCAAAGGAGGTGGATGGAAGAGATTCCTTTCCGTGGCCTGTACTGTAGGGTGGCCCCCGGGTTCCCCACGGGTTTCTCCCCCCCCCCAATTGTCCTTGAAATGGGTACATGTGTCATGCCCTGACCTTAGAGAGCCTTTTTTATTCTCTATTTGGTTAGGTCAGGGTGTGACTTGGGTGGGCAAATCTATGTGTTCTATTTCTTTGTTGGCCGGGTATGATTCCCAATCAGAGGCAGGTGTCTATCGTTGTCTCTGATTGGGGATCATACTTAGGCAGCCTGTTTTCCACCTGAGTTTGTGGGATCGTGTCTGTGTGTAGTTGCTTTCTGCACTGCATATAGCTTTACGTTMGTTTTTGTATTTTGTTTTTTTCCGGTGTCATTTTAATAAAAAGGAAAATGTACGCCTACCACGCTGCACCTTGGTCTCCTCATTCTAACGACGKACGTAACAACATGTCTCCCAGCGCATTCCCGCCACCACCCCCGCTCCTCTGTATTATAATTTCTGTGGGGAGGAGTGCTTGAAACTGTTTTGCCAAAACTCGTGACAAGGAACCAATGTGGAACCCAGAAAGTTGGCCTCCTTGAGCGAAGAAATGCGTTATAAATTACTTTTCCAGTGTGGGTTATTTTCGTGACTTTYTTCTGTGGCAGGAAAGCTTTCCTATAGTTCCTGTATGGCCTATACTTCTGACTCTGAATCAGGGAGAGCAGTAATGCAGTCGTTAGCTGTACAGAGCCTGGTCCATTGTGGTGCAAATCACATTGGAATTTTGTGACAGCCAGCTCATTCAGTTCACTGATCAGCTGCTGTAGTTTGATAAAGCGGCAGACAGATTGACGTGGACCCAGTACTTGCCATGCTACRGAACCAGTAGACCTGAGATCTCCTCTACAATGCAGCCTTGGAGGTTAACTTAACCCCTGTTTGGAGCTGGAGATCACCATCCCGCCCCCCACTCCATACGCCCTGGGTCTGGTTGAGCCCTGGCTGGCTCCCCACAATCCCAGGTAATGGTCACTTCTGTCAGAGCTTTGGCCAAAAAGAGCAAGGTTTTAAGGGATGTAGCCTGATGGTATCCAAACCATCCACTAGACCAGCCATGTACTTCCACCTTGCTATGGCTTAGCAGCCCTGGTCTAAGAGGTCTCAGAGGTGAGACATGACCAAGGTTTTGGTCTGAGGATTACCAGCTGGTGGTGCTTGGCCTAGGGTCTTGATCTTGATTCCATGTACAAGGCTGATATAGGTCCACTTATACTTCAGCTATAAAAGTCTGTCTCGGTCCACATAATGACCTACTACTGTGTCATCACAGACACAAACAACCACCAAACAGCCTTGGTCGTTGAGGAACCAACCAACATACTTAGTGCTGGGGAGGGTGAGAGGGTGGGAAAAGCTTAGTGATTTTCCCACCCTCCCCAGWCGCCTTCCTTTGACGAAACATTTTCTGATGTTTCAATACTGCTAGGATTGGAAAGAAACATAAGAAAGCTGTCCATTGAAGAGAATGTGCTTACAATCCCGTAACGGGACATGTTTTGACTGGCTGGGGAAGGAAGAAAAAGTGCTTAAGAAAAAGACAAAACACTTGAAGGAAGAAGAGGGATCCCGGAGGAGAGAGTAAGCGGAGACAACAGAYGGAACTCCAGCAAGTGTTCCGCTGTTGCTGACCACTGACCCGCTAATAAGCCCACAATGTAAACAGATGTTGCTAGTGCCGCCGTGGTAACGCCTTCACAATACACATCTCCTCGCGATACACAAATCTTTAAAAAGCCAAGTTTCTCATGAATCCTCCTCCCCAATGCTTCCTCCTCCTTATCCAGACGAAAGCCCCACGTATTAGTGTTGTGGTAAGCGGGATATGGACACTTATCCAGTGTTTGCCCAAGAAAAGAGTCTTAGACTCTATGCATCACCGCGATTTAGCTAATGCACGTAATAGGGGCAATTTTTCSTTAATGCYTCCTCCTTGATGTGKGCAAGTGGGTGTACAGGTGAGAATAAACACAGAGTCCTTAGAGGAGTGGGATAGAGCACAGAAGGGGCTGTCCCCCCACCCTTCTCCCCCCATCGCCGCCACAGCGACAACCATGACAACCCAGCAGTCCAAGTGMGCTTGAGGCTGCAGGTGCCGGCGTGTTTAGCTGCATTAAGCACTGACAACACACCAGCGGGAAGAGTAATCACATTTACCTGGCTGTCAGCCGTAGCCAGGTCGTGCAGCGCCCCGCACTCTGCAAGCACAGCACAAAGACCCAGGACTCCCTCTCCATCACCCTCACATGCACAACACACACCTGGGATACATTTAGGAAGGTGACAGTCAGTCAGAGACCCCAGGGAGAGGGRAGTGTTGGTGGAGTGGACCATGGAAGGATGGGCGGGAAGGGGGTGTTCAACCAAGCACAGGGATCAATGTTCTTCGCACTTCCCAGCYTCTGGGGGTAGCAGTGGTGGAGTGGTGGAGCCATGGGGCTCCGTGTTCAAAGGGGCCATCGGCGGATTAGGAGCCTAGGGGCCTGGATCATGGGGCAATCAGACAGAATGAGACCGGCCGACCGGCAGGCGCCTTCAGGGACACCTCGTGTTCCCCACACCTGGTACCAGAGGAAGCCATTTTACACAGCCCCCCGGCCTGCTCTTTTCTCTCACCTCTGGTCGTAACTCTTTCTGAACTGAGTCAGGGTCAGGGCACGTCCCAACGACATCCATTTACAGCACACTCCACCCTCAGAGGAAAAACAACTGCCTTCGCATTTCAGCATGTGCTCCATTAGGCATCTAAATTCTGTTAAATACAGCCTCTGGTAAAACATTGGAATGGAATTAATATTTCATCATTATCTGAGTCAGAGAGAGAGAGAGAGAGAGAGAGAGAGAAACGGAAGACAGTGCACCCCAATAGCAGTATGACTCTCTCCATCCACTGCCTGTTCTGCAGAAAGAATGGAGCCCTTTCAGGCTCTATGGCCCCTTTGACTTGTCCTACAGCTTCTGAACTCTCCATTTGACTGTGACTTTTAAGCACTACCCCGAGGCACTGCCACCCCTTACTGTGACCCCCAACCACCACCCCAACCACAAGCCACCCCAACCACGGCCCCTAGTTTCCCTTGGCTTCAGTGGTCTGGAACCCTCTACCACCAGTGCTCACACACACACTCTCTCACGCACACTTTCTCTCTCTCTCACACACACACACAATCAACAGTGGCAGTCATGCTGAGCTAAGACCGTGCTGTAATCGACAGTAATGTTCTGCTTGCGAGGATCCTGTCGGCTACGCCAAAGAACAGACCCTGGGCCTGACTTTAATTAAGTAACCTTTCACATTAGTACTGTAGCTTTGTGGTGGATGTACGCACCAGTGCGTACAAAGGAGATGCCGGCTAATGAACTAAATACATACAGTTACAGTAAAGGACCAAAGCCGGAGCCAGGGAGAGAGAGACCTTTTCATTACAGCCTGCAGATTAAAACTACTCGGTCAGGCTCCATTCGCAGGCAATTTAGCGAAACTAAACAGGCCATCACATCAAATCCTTGTCCGGAGGCCACGCACATGCACGAAATTGACCTCCTAAACGCCCCCCCCCCCTCGCTCTCCACTCATCTGTCTCTCATTCTATAACTGCATCTTTCTCTTATTCCTTTGTTCTATTTCCCTCCTCTTTCTCTCTCTCTCTAATATTATATTTTTCTATCATACTCTCCCTCTCCCTCAAACCTCATGTCCGTCCCTTCTCTCTTCATATCAACAGTATCTTTCCTACCTCACTCTATCACCCTCACTCCTCTATTCCTCCCCCTTCCTCTTGCCAACACTCTCTCCGTCCCAGTGAGAGAGAAGGGAGACAGAGGGGGTAGTGAGAGTGGTTTGACTGTGCAGTGCAGTGTAGTGTTGGGGCTTTGATGTGTGTGTTGATGAGTGAAAGTGGAGTACTGTGCTCAGACAGGCCCCTAATGAGAGAATTAAGAAGCTACGCTGAACGCTCCCCATACTAACTTCCCAGAGAGCGAGCGAAAGAGAGAGAGACAGAATTGGGGAGAGAGCAAAGGAGAGGGAGGAAGGGAGAGAAAGCAGCTGATCCGTCAGGCCTAATGAAGCGACTAGCAGCCCTGCCTTTTACCTATTACTGTACAGAGAGAACCTTGGTGCCACTGTTGGGGGGGGGGGGGTGTCTACAGGCAAGTCCTTGAGCCTGCCGCCTCACTCAAATTACAGTATATTGTTCATAAATATACATAGAACAAGGCCAAATTTTCTATCTTAACCCCCGAAAATATTGTATGTTAGGTTTTATGTAATTATCCATCAATTTACTAAATCACTGAGGCAATTCAAGTAGTCTGATGACCAAAAGCCCTGCCGACACAAACTAGCCATGTACCCACTACTTTGGACTTCATAAACACTCTCTAACAATCATAAGAACAACCGATCCAACCCCTCCTCTTTAAACTGAGTTCTGTTTTCTGTACTCACCGTAGTGGGAATCCAGGTATCCGTTGCGGGGATCCATGGCAAACAGTGTTCCGCGATAGGGCAGGCCGTGGTCCGCCAGGTGGGGCAGTGAGCTGTGCAGCTCTTTCTTTACCAGTGGGGGGCGCTCTTCTGTGGACGTGGAGGGCTCCTCACCCAGCTTGCTGCCAGGGATGCCAGGCGTGGAGGCCTGGGTGCTGATGGCATTGCGCCTCTCGCGGTGGTGGTGGTACAGCGTGCCCAATCGCTCATCTTCTTTAAGGGGACAGGGGAGAGAGAGAGAGGGTGAAATTATATATTTGGGTAAAAATATGAGTCCATATTTACTGACGATACAGCATAGATCTCGGTACATTGAAATATACTGTGAGATACTGAGTCGAAAGTCTGCTTAATTCTTCACAACCTGAAATCCATTTGGTTGTGAAAGTGGTTTCACTGTCAGTAGAATCATAACAGTGACTTACGGCTGCTGCCGTCAAGGGGAATTTCTTTACCTCTCAGAGTATGCACGCACACACGCGCGCACACACACACACAAGACAAGACACCCATAGACATGGGAAAGAAGTAAGATCACGCAGCATACTCCTGTGAGGGGCAGTAGATTTGTTTTGTACACCTGCAACCAACCAAGTACGCAAATCCACCCGGGTTTAGCCTCCATAGGAGCCAGCAAGCAGYAGTCAGATAAATCCAATAGGACTTATCTCTGGTGCTCTCACCAACTAAACGAACCCAACCCCCTGCATCGTGGCCACAGTCAGAGGGGGAGCGATTCCCACAAGTCAGATCTTAAAGGCAGCTCTGTTCTTTTTATAAAATAAATGGATTCCCATGGAGAAAGCAACCGGGTCTTCTCGCCTGCATTCCAAACTGCCCATTAACCAGCCTCATGGGTAGTATCAACCCCCCCCCCCCTTCTCCCTCCTCCTCAACTCCCTCTCTTCCAGAGTAATCTCTCGCTCTCTTTCTCTCTCGGGGTGAAGGAGAGAAATTAAGAGGAGAGACGGAGAGATGGAAAGGAGAGTTCCCCTGAGAAGCTATCCCTGGTGTGCTGGAGTTAGTGGGGATAAAAGTGAAGAGAGTTCAAGGACTGATCTGCTTTGGAAAGACTTGACCGTTGACCTAAACACTGACCCTGGCCTTCATGGGGTCGCCTGGCCCCTGACCTGGTGGGTGATACTGTACAGACTTATTAGGAGTAGTCCCTAAAGAGAAGATACTCTGGGCAAAAAAATTCTGGTCTGAGATTATTCCTATCATCAGTACCTATAGTATGATTATGATAAATTATTAGAGTTGAATGTTTTTAGGTAAATGCTTTGTACGATTGAACATTTTACACTGGCAGCTCTTGCCTTGTGCAATTCAGAGCTATTGCAGAGGCAGTTTGATTCAGTTACATACGATTCTATCAATCTTTCTCAATACCTCAAATCCAACCCATTCCTCTACCAGATCCAGAGTCCACCGAGTTTATCCTGAGCAACAGATTCACTTCATTAGACGCTGCTGGGAAATCTCCCCTGGTCCAATGTAGTCCAATCTAATGTAAATGTCCAAGTTCCTGGTTGATTCTAATTTCACTGTGGTTGTTGATGATCAGCACGGTCCAGTGCCCATTACCCACAGCCTGTCTCTGTCTCTCTCTCTCTCCGTCTCTCTCTTTTAAATGTCTCACTGAGGGCCCTGGCAGAGTGCCGCGGTGCCGGTGCCAAAGGTTCTGTAGCACTTACCAGCCTAGCACTGCAAGGCCCCCCTATGAACTGCAGGCAGCGGAAAACTGCAGCCCTCCAAAAGCCAATTAAGAGGAGAAGAGAGGGCTAGATTAAAGAGCGCTACCCTGAGCACCCCAAGTTGGCCGCTACAGTAGCGAGAGAGTGGCACGAAAGGAGAGAGAGAGAGAAGAGAGAAAGAGAGAGACCCACGGGTCTGCCATTGATTCCTCTCACTCTCCCACATCCATTACCTGCGTTAGGGCCCAGCCATGCCCCGAATGGCGCCACGGCGCTCAGAGCAGCAAATTCCACGAGTCTTAACGCGGAACTGACAAGCCAGTGAGAGAGCAGAGGCTCACGCTCTCATCCGCAGGAAATGACAGTGTCAGTTATGATATAAGTATTTAATCCTATACTGCACAGCCCCTGATCTTATTAAGGGAATAATGGCATTTATGCTGTTAAAGCTGGATTAATAGGGCCTGCTCTTGCAAAGCGCAATATTAACATAAAGGGATTTCAGACTCTGGGTTCATGTTCTCGCACAAAGTGGATTTAAGGAAGGAAGTAGCGACTGTAAACTGTGCTGGGAGCCAACAGAGCAAAGGATAGTGCTGCTGAGAGGAGTGTGGGGCTATACGTACTGAATACTCATCCAGCAAACACAGTGCAGAGGCCGGGAATAAGACCTTGTATCTATCGTAGACCTGGATACGTTTCTGGTTCTTKGTCTAGTTTATTTATGTATGAGTTCCATAGACTTGACATACACAATGTGCTTGTAGCAATAGTCTTTGGACTTTTGCAAGTGAAGCCAAACTCCCACAAGCCCAGCTAAACAGTGTATATGAACTCTTGCTCGAGACAAAATACTGTGGTCATTATTCCCAAAGATATTATTACACTACATTCCTATCTTTCTCTTTGGCTTCTTCGCCCTCTCCCCAGTTGGGTGTCTCTCTTTCTCTCCCTCCCTCCCTCCCCCTCTCTATCTATTTCTCTCTCAGTGAAATCCAGCCCTATTCACTCATGTTTCTGAGATGTCAAGCAGATAATAGTTCAATCAAACCAGTGTCACTCCATTCCCCTCCTCCCTCTACTTCGCCATGGTGAACTGAGTCAGGGGGGTTCATCATTCTTCCGAAWACCACCTTAAGGGTGTCCATTTTTTCAGTCTATACCTGTCACACCCTGATCGGTCTCACCAGTCGTTGTGCTTGTCTCCACCCCCCTCCAGGTGTCACCCATCTTCCCCATTATCCYCTGTGTATTTATACCTGTKKTCTCTGTTTGTCAGTTGCCACTTCGTTTTGTTCRTGAAACCTACCAGCGTTTGTTTCTTGCTCCTGTTTTCTAGCCCTTCCCATTTTTTAATCRCTCTGCMGGCCCTGACCCCGAGACTGCCTGCCGTTCTGTACCTTGCCCCACCTTACTGGATTATTGACCCCTGCCTGCCCTGACCCTGAGACTGCCTGACGTTCTGGACCTTTTGCACCCTCTCTGGATTATTGACCCCTGCCTGCCGTTGTTGGCCTACCCCTGTATTAGAAATAAACTTTTGGTTCTTCGACACTGTCTGCATCTGGGTCATACCTGAAACGTGATATACCCTCTAAATGGGTTCTTTATTTCAGCGTATACCACCTAAAATGGGTTAATTATTTTAGCATATACAGTAGAAGTCGGAAGTTTACATTCACCTCAGCCAAATACATTTATACTCAGTTTTTCACAATACCTGACATTTAATCAAAGTAAAAATTCCCTGTCTTAGGTCAGTTAGGATAACCACTTTATTTKAAGAATGTGAAATGTCAGAATAATTGTAGAGAGAATGATTTATTTCAGCTTTTATTTCTTTCATCACATTCCCAGTGGGCCAGAAGTTTACATACACTCAATTAGTATTTGGTAGCATTGCCTTTAAATTGTTTAAAATTGGGTCAAACTTTTCGGTAGCCTCACAAGCTTCCACAATAAGATGGGTGAATTGTGTCCCATTCTTCTGACAGAGCTGGTGTAACTGAGTCAGGTTTGTAGGCCTCCTTGCGCACACACGCTTTTTCAGTTTCGCCCACAATTTTCTATAAGATTGAGGTCAGGGCTTTGTGATGACACTCCAATACATTGACTTTGTTGTCCTTAAGCCATTTTGCCACAACTTTGGAAGTATGCTTGGGGTCATTGTCCATTTGGAAGACCCATTTGCGACCAAGCTTTAACTTCCTGACTGATGATTTGAGATGTTGCTTGAATATATCCACATAATTTTCCTGCCTCATGATGCCATCTATTTTGTGAAGTGCACAAGTCCTCATGCAGCAAAGCACCACCACAACATGATGCTGCCACCCCCAGCTTCACGGTTGGGATGGTGTTTTTCGGCTTCCCCTTTTCCTCCAAACATAACGATGGTCATTATGGCCAAACAGTTCTATTTTTGTTTCATCAGACCAGAGACATTTCTCAAGTACGATTTTGTCCCATGTGCAGTTGCAAACCGTAGTCTGGCTTTTTTATGGCGGTTTTGGAGCAGTGGCTTCTTCCTTGCTGAGCGGCCTTTCAGGTTATGTCGATATAGGACTTGTTTTACTGTGGATATAGATACTTTTGTACTGTTTCCTCCAGCATCTTCACAAGGTCCTTTGCTGTTGTTCTGGGATTGATTTGTACTTTTCGCACCAAAGTACATTCATCTCTAGGAGACAGAACGCGTCTCCTTCCTGAGCGGTATGACAGCTGCGTGGTCCCATGGTGTTTATACTTGCGTACTATTGTTTGTACAGATGAACGTGGTACCTTCAGGCGTTTGGAAATTGTTCGCAAGGATGAACCAGATTTGTGGAGGTCTACAATTGTTTTTTTGAGGTCATGGCTGATTTCTTTTGATTTTCCCATGATGTCAAGCAAAGAGGCACTGAGTTTGAAGGTAGGCCTTGAAACACATCGACAGGTACACCTCCAATTGACTGAAATGATGTCAATTAGCCTATCAGAAGCTTGTAAAGCCATGACATCATTTAATTACATTTTCCAAGCTGTTTAAAGGCACAGTCAACTTAGTGTATGTAAACTTCTGACCCACTGGAATTGTGATACAGTGAATTATAAGTGAAATAATCTGTCTGTAAACAATTGTTGGAAAAATGACTTGTGTCATGCACAAAGTAGATGTCCTAACCAACTTGACTAAACTATAGTTTGTTAACAAGAAATTTGTGGAGTGGTTGAAAAACGAGTTTTAATGACGCCAACTTAAGTGTATGTAAACTTCCGACTTCAACTGTACCACCTTAAATGGTTTAACAAACACTGGGCAGCAGAAGGTCAACAACTAACACTTGAATGGTGATGCTGAAAGAGGAGGAATTACCCCAAGGCTTATTATATTTATATCCCGTTCWAATGTCATCCAACCAAAATGTCTGGAAAACTTATATTTTATTTGACTTTATTTTAACCCTTCTGAGCTTCATAGGTGCAGTTTACTGATAATGATTCTTACCATCAGGTCCAAAACGCCCCACTTGATAAAAATAAGCAAYAGACTGTATAAAATAAATAATACAAATACCTAACTATATTGAATGCTCAAAAAAAATGAGGAAATTATATTATTTTATACTAATACAATTGCTCAKAGAAAGCGATTTTGTTMAACAAGTAATATTCTTGTCTTCTCAAAAAGATATGGGTTGAAATTATTGGCACCGCTGTTTTCAATACTTCACTTTRCGAGGATAACGGCACTGAGCCTTTTTCTGAAATGTTTTAAGAGATTGGAGAACACATTGGGAGGGATCTTAGACCATTCTTCCATACAGAATCTTTTCAGATCCTTGATATCCTTCGTCTGCGCTTATGGACTGAACTCTTCAATTGAAACCACAGGTTTTCAAAGGAGTTCAAACCCAGAGACTGAGACGGCCATAGCAAAATGTTGATTTTGTGGCCAGTGAAAAATGTCTTTGTGAATTTTKATGTGTGCTTGAGGTTATTGTCTTGCTGGAAGATCCACTTGCGGCCAAGATTCAGCCTCCTGGCATAGGCAACCAGATGTTGGGCTAAAATGTCCTGGTACTCTGTAAAGTTAATGTGAAGCAAAAAAAAGCTCAGAGGCATTCCAGTCAGTGTTCTCATCCATTGCGGTGGCACTGAGTGCTCTTGCTCTGATGTGGAGGACACAGGTGTCTGCAAACACTTTGAAAAGCCTGAACTTCAGGAGCACCTCTCTAACCCTGACCATCATCAGCCTCAAACAGACCCTTTTGGCTTTTTCTCTTTCTTCCTTTCCTCATTTTTCATTCCGCTTTCATTTCCCCCCCTTTTTCCCACCGTTGCCCCCATCCCGTCCTCTTCTCCTCCACCGATTCACAGGTCTATTCACCAACAACACAAAGCAGCAAGCCGGTCCTCAGTGGACCAAGGGGAAGCATGCCTCACACACAAAAAAAATGAAAAAAGAACTGTCCTGGTCTCTCTATGGTGATTGAATTTCTTAACATCTTTTCAAAAAGCGCTTAAATGCCTGGAGGCGAGAGGAAGAAACAAGCTAATGGTGGATGGGGAGCACTGAACAAATTTCAGAGCCCTTTCCTGCTCGCGTTTGAGGTTGAAAGTGAGCTCCTACCTTTCAAGTTTCAAAGTCCTCCTTCCTCCCGCAGTGTCACTGAAGGATTTGAAAAGAAAGTAATTGTGCTCACTGCCGTCCTGATCAGAGCGCACGCTAGTATTTCAGGGGCTTTCTCTGCCACTATAATGGAGCCTAGTGCTCTCTYCATCCTCTCTCCCTGGCATTCTTGTTCTCTACCCACCTTCTCACTCACTTTTTCCTCTTCCTCTCTCATTCTTCATTTTCACATGCTCTCACTTTCTATCTCACTTTCTCGCTCTCTCGATCTCTCTTTCTCGCCCAGCCAGCCGATCATTAAATCCTAWTCCCCAGGTTTCTCCCTTTTTTATTCTGGGGCCGTTCAACGTAAAAGGCTGCTCTGGATACCTTTAGAGAAGCCCCATGCCTGAGCAGGGGAGGAGGGCCTTTAATGGCGGGGAATAAAGGAGGAGGGAACTCATGCAACAAATGACAAAATTWAATTATAATGAGGTATGGAGTGGAGAGGAGCCAATTCCTTCGAGGAGGGGAAAGAGAGAGAGAGATAGAGAGTTGGGCCCTGGGACAAGGGGGCTGAAGTTACGGGTGCCTGGCTAATTCAAAGTAATGAGAGGGAGAGAAGACAAAAAGCCTGGCTGCTTCGGAGGGAGTTAGTGTTTCTCAAAGGCAGCAGCCGTTGTGTATAACAAGGGGCGGAGAGCCAATCTGCTCCAGCCTCTCAGACATTTGACTTGGTACCCTACAGACAAGATGATGTAGTAGTCTCTGCCGCCTTACGCTACTACATGTGTTTCAGTCAGAGGATCACGAAAGGGCATTTGCACATTGTTGCACATTCTACACACTGAACCGGCTTTGTTGGGCGGAACCTTCATCATCAAGGAGGTGTCATTCGTTGTGCCTCTGAACAAGTGCCAGCAACAACACAACCATTCTCCTCCACCTGCACATTTTTGCAAGTCATGTGGTCTGTGGCGTGGTGATGATGGGGTTTGGTTGGAGAACCCGGTGGAGGAAGGGGGAGAGGAGGATTGGAGGATGCAGACGGAAAACACAAAACGCTTCTTCAAAGCTCCTCTCCTCCTGTGCAATAATCTTTCTCTCTTCTCTCCTTTTYTCGTTSTCTTGTAAATCAACTCCCGGCAAAAAGACTCAAGACTACCCAATTAACAATGAGAGAAGGAGGCGAAATTACAGCAGCTGGCTAGGGTTTAATAGGAGCGCAGCAGCTACCTCTCCAAGCGGCTTAGGGAGAGCTTGCTGTACCTGGCACCTGCGCTAACTATAGACGGAGGGAATAATTTACGATTAGCAGCACAGACTGAAAGGAGAAAGAGAACCTTCAAACTCCACGAGAGGAGGAATCGCAAACACAACAAGAGAAGAGATCAGCATGGATAAGTGCAATTGTCTGTGTTTTTCTGATCACCTTCTTGGCTAGCTGTCCTATAGGATGCATGTTTTTGCAAGAATGTGGCATCTCCCACAACAGAGTTCAGTTGTGTATTGTGTTGAAGGAGTCTTAATGGAACTTCTTCAAGTGTCTTTCACATGGAAACGTGTTATTGTCGAATGTCACGACACTAGCACAGCATCAGATAACAACCTGTTCTCTTAACCTCCCAAGCCATGATCTGTAGCATCATGGACAATAGACTATCGGCCATCTTCCCATTTATCAATCACAAACCATAGAAGTATGAATATAACTTTGATAATATTTATTTTCAGGATACCAACAGAGAAAAGTAGACAGTTACCAATCTATAAAATCAATGTGGAAGCCACACAAAAGTGTTCAAGTGYGTAATACGCCAGAGTTCCCTCTGTAACTTTTAGTCCTTGTCTTATTTCTTCTCTCTGCAGAGTGGTCCCATAGTGCTGCATTATTTAAATACGGGCGATGTGAGTGATGCTTGGCGTAATTACAGTGAGAAGCGGTGGGCAAGTCGGGAGGATTCCTGCTCCACACTGGCAACCCGTTGTCAGCCTCTGATTTCCCCCACAGCCCCGACTGCTGCTCTCCTTGATATTCATCTAGGGTAAGTTGACAGCTCCCACGTCTCAATTTGGCTCTGTGGCGCACCGCCCCAATCCTCYGGCACCCCCCCATCTCCCCTGCCCGGAGTCCCACACTCTGGCGCTGGGGCTCTTCTRGGGCCCTACCAGAGGCCCCTGGCTCTCAGTCCCAGCCCATAGCCTAGAGCAGGGTTTCCCAAACTCAGTCCTGCCCCCCGCMCTCCCCCCAAAAAATTGCACCCATGAGGGGACCCAAGACAGAGTTCGGGAAACCCTGGCCTAGAAGGCAGAGGGAAGAGAGGGGAGGAATCAAAAGAAAGCTAGGCTTCTTCCACCTTCCCTTGTCTCTGTGCTCTCTGTGCTCAAATCAGCCTCACAGCAGGGCTGTGCCTAACCCCACTCCAATCCCCACTGACTCCCTTTCACACATCAGGGGCCTGACGCAGGCCCACCGTTGGGGCACGGAGCACTCTCTACAGCCCATCAACCCATTTCATCAGGAGCACATTGTGAATGAGCAGTGATGTTCTAGTCAAAGAGCTACAAGCACCGGCTAAAATGCACAGTGATGGGTTTGGGCCATGGGTATCCATGCCTTTTAGAATGTTTAAGAATTTCAGTCAAAGGGCACCTTGGCTCATAKTCTTTTAAGGATCAAACCCAGGAGATGCATTTGATCAGTGCTCAAAACCACAAAAGCAATAACAACGGCAATTTCCACTATATTCATTTAAACTGAAAAAAATATATAAGGTTTTGGTTCCATGTTTCATGAGCTGAAATAAAAKATCCCAGAAATGTTCCATATATACAAAAAGCTTATTTCTCTCAAATTTTGTTTACATCGCTGTTATTAAGCATTTCTCCTTTGCCAAGATAATCCATACAGGTGTGGTATATCAAGAAGCAGATTAAACAGAATGATCAYTACAAARGCCACTAAAATGTGTAGTTTTGTCTAGCAACACAATGCCACARATGTCTCAAGTTGAGGGAGTGTGCAATTGGCATGCTGACTGCAGGAATTTCCACCAGAACTGTCCCTCGAGAATTTAATATTAATTTCTCTACCATAAGCCGCCTCTAATATTGTTTTAGAGWATTTGGCAGTATGACTAACCGGCTTCACAACCGCAGACCACGTGTAACCACGCCAGCCCAGGACCTAGACATCCAGCTTCTTCACCTGCGGGATCGTCTGAGACCATCCACCCGGACAGCTGCACAAACTGTCAGAAACCCTCTCAGGGAAGCTTCTCTGTGTGCACGTCGTCMTCACCAGGATCTTGATCTGACTGCAGTTCGGCATCGTAACTGACTTCAGTGGGAAAACGCTCACCTTCGATGGCCACTGGCACCTGGAGAAGTGTGCTCTTCACAGGTGAATACTGTACCAGGCAGATGGCAGACAGCGTGTATGGCATTGTGTGGGCGAATGGTTTGCTGATCTCAACATTGTGAACAGAGTGCCCCAGGGTGGCGGAGGGGTTATGGTATTGGCAGGCATAAGCTATGGACAACAAACACAATTGCATTTTATCAATGGCCATTTGAATACACAGAGAAACCGTGACGAGATCCTGAGGTCCATGGTCGTGTCATTCATCCGCCGCCATCACGTCATGTTTCAGCATGATAATGYACGGCCCCATGTCGCAAGGATCTGTACAAATTTCCTGGAAGCTGAAAATGTCCCAGTTCTTCCATGGCCTGCATACTCACCAGACATTTCACCCATTGAGCAAGTTTGGGATGCCCAGGATTGATGTGTACGGCAGCGTGTTCCAGTTCCCGCCAATATCCAGCAAATTCGCACAGCCATTGAAGAGGAGTGGGACAACATTCCACAGGCCACAATTAATAGCCTGATCAACTCTATGCGAAGGAGATTTGTCATGCTGCATGAGGCAAATGGTGGTCACACCAGATACTGACTGGTTTTCTGACCCATGCCCCTACTTTTTTTTAAGGTATCTGTGACCAACAGATGCATATCTGTATTCTCAGTCATGTGAAATCCATAGATTAGGGCCTAATGAATTCATTTCAATTGACTGATTTCCTTATATGGCCTGTAACTCAGTAAATCTTAGAAATTGTTKCATGTTGCGTTTATATTTTTGTTCAGTGTAGTAGCGGTGGGTCATGGCACTCAGATTAGGAGGCACTCGCCAAGAGAATCTGGACACCCAGCAAAGCAAGAGGTGGGGAAGTGACAACCAACAGTTAGAGCAAAATAAAAAATAGTTAGTGAATTATGTCCAAATGCCACTGTGGTAGTGAAAACAATACAGAATWATACAAAATATTATACATTTACTTCACAAAAGTTTCTGCAAACTCTATGAAGAGTCTCAAGGCTGCCTCTGAGTGCTGCTTTGCTAACACATTGCGATGGATAGATGATGGAAAGCTAAGGCTAGCTTTTTCAAACAGAAATTTGCATCCTGTAGCACTAACTCCAAAAAGTTTTGGGACACTGTAAAGTCCATGAGAACAAGAGCACCTCCTCCCAGCTGCCCACTGCACTGAGGYTAGGTAACACTGTCACCACCGATAAATCTACGATAATCGAGAATTTCAAGAAGCATTTCTCTACGGCTGGCCATGCTTTCCTCCTGGCTACCCCAACCCTGGCCAACAGCTCTGCACCCCCCGCAACTACTTGCCCAAGCCGCTCCAGCTTCCCCTTCACCCAAATCTGGATAGCAGAGGTTCTGAAAGAGCTGCAAAACCTGGACCCGTACAAATCAGCTGGGCTAGAAAAATCTGGACCCTCTCTTTCTAAAATTATATGCCGCCATTGTTGCAACCCCTATTACAGTCTGTTCAACCTCTCTTTTGTATCGTCCAAGATCCCTAAAGATTGGAAAGCTGCCGCGGTCATCCCCCTCTTCAAAGGGGGAGAAACTCTAGACCCAAACTGTTATAGACCTATATCCATCCTGCCCTGCCTTTCTAAAGTCTTCGAAAGCCAAGTTAGTAAACAGATCACTGACCATTTCGAATCCCACCGTACCTTCTTCGCTGTGCAATCCGGTTTTCGAGCTGGTCACGGGTGCACCTCWGCCACGCTCAAGGTACTAAACGATATCATAACCGCCATCGATAAAAGACAGTACTGTGCAGCCGTCTTCATCGACCTGACCAAGGCTTTCGACTCTGTCAATCACCGTATTCTTATCGGCAGACTCAACAGCCTTGGTTTCAAATGACTGCCTCGCCTGGTTCACCAACTACTTCTCAGATAGAGTTCAGTGTGTCAAATCGGAGGGCCTGTTGTCTGGACCTCTGGCAGTCTCTATGGGGGTACCACATGATTCAATTCTCGGGCCGACTCTTTTCTCTGTATATATCAACGATGTCGCTCTTGCTGCGGGTGATTCCCTGATCCACCTCTACGCAGACGACACCATTCTGTATATATCTGGCCCTTCCTGTGACACTGTGTTAACTAACCTCCAAACGAGCTTCAATGCCATACAACACTCCTTCGGTGGCCTCCAACTGCTCTTAAACGCTAGTAAAACCAAATGCATGCTTTTCAACCGTTCGCTGCCTGCACCCGCACGCCCGACTAGCATCACTACTCTGGACGGTTCTGACTTAGAATATGTGGRCAACTACAAATACCTAGGTAAACTCTCCTTCCAGACTCATATTAAACATCTCCAATCCAAAATTAAATCTAGAATCGGCTTCCTATTTCGCAACAAAGCCTCCTTCACTCACGCTGCCAAACATACTAACGTAAAACTGACTATCCAACCAATCCTCGACGATGTCATTTACAAAATAGGTTCCAACACTCTACTCAGCAAACTGGATGCAGTCTATCACAGTGCCATCCGTTTTGTCACCAAAGCCCCTTATACCACCCACCACTGCGACCTGTATGCTCTAGTCGGCTGGCCCTCGCTACATATTCGTCGCCAGGCCCACTGGCTCCAGGTCATCTATAAGTCTATGCTAGGTAAAGCTCCGCCTTATCTCAGCTCACTGGTCACGATAAAAACACAAAAGCAGGTATATTTCACTGGTCATCCCCAAAGCCAACAGCTCTCCTTCCAGTTCTCTGCAGCCAATGACTGGAACGAATTGCAAAAATCGCTGAAGCTGGAGACTTATATTTTGAGATATTTCCTTATATATAGTGAGATATTTCCCTCACTAACTTTAAACATCAGCTATCTGAGCAGCTAACCGATCGCGGCAGCTGTACATAGCCCATCTGTAAATAGACCACCCAATCTACCTACCTCATCCCCATATTGTTTTTATTTACTTTTCTGCTCTTTTGCACACCAGTATTTCTACTTGCACATCACCATCTGCTCATCTATCACTCCAGTGTTAATTTGCTAMATTGTAATTACTTTGCTACTATGGCCTATTTATTGCCTTACCTCTTCACGCCATTTGCACACACTGTATATAGACTTTCTTTTTTCCCCCCTATTGTGTTATTGACTGTATGTTTGTTTATTCCATGAGTAACTCTGTGTTGTTGTTTGTGTCGCACTGCTTTGCTTTATCTTGGCCAGGTCACAGTTGTAAATGAGAACTTGTTCTCAACTAGCCTACCTGGTTAAATAAAGGTGAAATCAATTTTTTTTTAAATAAATGTGTGTGTGTGCATGTGTGTGTGAATATTAAGAGAGTTAGCCAGTGCTTACTAGTCAGAGGGATAAGTAGACACTTCAAAGGCACCTGCACGGTAACTGTCCCGGCACCTTTCCCACCCCCTCACCCCGTTTAAATGCATATTAACTCGTATCTGAGGCTAGCAGGCTAATTTAACTTTTGACATTTGATATCTGAGGAATGAGAGGGATCAGCCGTTTAGCTGGAACCGGATTACCCCCCCCTCYCGGGTCCACTACTGCCCTCCTCCTTCCCCCTTCATCCAAAAATCAATCTCTCTCTCTCTGTCGTTTCATTAGTTTGCCTGCTATCAATGACTGGTAAATGTCTCAGACTCGGAGTGGACCATCCATCGCTCGGTTCCTCTCCTTGACCCTCTCTCCCTCTCCCCAGCTCAGTGGCCATAGTTATTATGGTTCTTCTGATGTTACACTCAATGTATGGATCAGTTCACTGCCCAGGCCGGTACTCCCTTAGTTGTTGATCTATTCTGGCTGTAACTACCTACTTAACAGCTCAACAAAAAGTTGATTCAACCTTTTCATTCTACTGAGACATGGCAGCTTTTTGATGCTTTCAGGCACAATTTTGCCAAATGAAAATAAATTCTAGAAGCACATGACCTCAACCCCGTAGCCATTCCAGGAAACAATCAGGGGCAAGCCTAGCTGACCTCTGACCTGTCATACAGAGGTGAGGTGTTATGGGTTAATTAAAGTCCGTAATTTCTCATTGGTTGTGGTCTGAMGCTTTCTGTTCAATGTCTACATTACAGGTTGAATCAGGGGCTGTGTGCGAGCGTGRCGGATTTGGGTTAAATGCATAACACGCCCAGGCGCCTTTGATGCAGCAGCTGTTACTGCTTACCGTTTCTCAGCCGCCACATTCAGACATACGGCCTCTTTTTACAGGGAGAGCATGACAATCAGAATTCCAAACTACAAGCCAAACGTCATAAAAATGAACAGGACCAAACAGATTCCTGCACCACTTGCCCAAAGCCATAAAACAACCCAACCTGGTAATCAGGACTTTCTGAACACTCTCAACACATGCAGTCACCTAAAGTCAGAAGGAAAAAGAAAACCGCTTCAAGGTAAATCGAATCAACATTCTCTACCTTGACACGACAATCATTTGAAAGCCATCAGTTGATTTACCATGCCGTTTTTCTCACTTTTCCTCCCAGCTCGAGACTTGCTTCTTTCAGTCGAAGTACCTCCGTCAAATCACATTCAAAAMTCCACAAAGAATCCCTTATTACAAAGGTACCAAACTTCCTATACCCTACACAACCCCCATTATAAACAGTGCTCTTTCCATGACATAGACTGACCAGGTGAATCCAGGTGAAAACTACGATACCTTAATGATGTCACCTGTTAAGTCCACTTCAATCAATGTAGATGAAGAGGAGGAGACAGGTTGAAGAGGATGTTTAAGCCTGGAGACAATAGAGACATGGATTGTGTATGTGTGCCATTCCGAGGGTGAATGAGCAAGACAAAATATTTAAGTGCATGACAGAACTCTGCAGACTATCTCTGCAGTAGATTGCAACTCCGCCCCCTTCGGCAATTCTATCTTGACGGAAAATGTTGTTGTTGGGGATGGAAATGTCAGAATTTTTGGTGGCCTTCCTAAGCCAGGATACAGACATGGCTGGGACATCAGGGTAGGCGGAGTATGCTAAAGCAGTGAATAAAACAAATTTAGGGAGGAGGCTTCTGATGTTAACATGCATGAAACCAAGGCTTTTACGGTTACAGAAGTCAACAAATGAGAGCGCCTGGGGAATAGTTGTGATGCTGGGGGCTACAAGGCCTAGGTTAACCTCTACATTACCAGAGGAACAGAGGAGGAGTAGGATAAGGGTACGGCTAAAGGCTATAAGAACTGGTCGTCCAGTGCGTTGGGAACAGAGAATAAAAGGGGCAGATTTCTGGGCATGGTAGAATATAGATTCAGGGCATAATGTACAGACAAGGGCATGGTAGGATGTGAGTACAGTGGGGGTAAGCCTAGGCATTGAGTGACGATGAAAGAGTCTCTCTGGAGACACCAGCTAAGCCAGGTGAGGTCTCCCCATGTGTGGGGTGTGTGACTAAAGAACTATCTAAGGCATGTTGAGCTGGACTAGGGGCTCTACAGTGAAATAAAACAATAACTAACCGAAACAACAGAAGACAAGGCATATTGACATTAGAGAGAGGCATGTGTAGCCGAGTGATCATAGGGTCCAATGAGCAGCAATAGGTGAGTCCAGGAGCGGTTCGGTAGTCRTTACTATGCTAGGCGAGCTGAAGACATGGCGATTCAGAAAGGTAGCRAGCCGGGGCTAGTAGATGGGTCTTCGGCGACATCGCAACGGAAAAGCCTGTTGAAACCACATCGGACGATTACGTCGACMGACCAGTCGTGATGGATCGGCGGGGCTCCGTGTCGGCAATAAARGGTCCAGGCCAATTGGCAAAAGAGGTATTGTAGCCCACGAATTAGCGGGTATACCTCTTTGGCTAGCCGGGAGATGGGCCTAGCTCGAGGCTAGCTCAAGGCTAACTGGTGCTTGCTTCGGGACAGAGGCATTAGCCAGCAGTAGCCACTCGGTTGCAGCTAGCTAGCTGCGATGATCYGGTGTAATGGCCTAGAGTTTGAGGCAGGAATCCAGTGATGTGGTGGAGAAAAGCAGTCCGATATGCTCTGGGTTGATATTGSGCTGTGCAAACTGGCAGGTATTGACCGAGCTAAAGCTGGCTGGTGTCCGAGCTAAAGGTGAAGACCGCTAGCCGTGGCTAACAGTGACTACTAGCTAGTAGCTAGTTRGCTGACTAGCTTCTGATGGGGTTCCAGTTATAACGTATAAAAATAGCAGATCCGTACCACATTCGGTGAGGCAGGTTGCAGGAAAATATATTTAGATCGTAGGTGGAAAGTGAGACGGAAAATGGGACAAGACGGGACAAGACAAACACACGTCCGACTGCTACGTCATCTTGGATTCTCGTGAGGAAGAGGGGATTCATTATCGAGGTACCGGCCGGAGGAGAGGACGGGCCCAACAGTATCACTAGTGAGGGACAACTACAACAGGTGTTGACGTGAAGGMGTGCGGGAGGGGGCGGAATACAGCTGGAGCCAGAGCTGGAGGAGAGGAGACGCTACAACGAGCAAGGGACAGATTGCAGGAATTCAAGCTTTGACCTAATTCTAAGGATACATAGGTGATTTGTAATAATGGGTGTGAGGAATTTCCKAGGGCTGAAATATGAGGTAGGTGGATAACATCTATAGATGGCAGTTTAGCTAGCTAGGGTAGATGAATAGCAACTATGGCTGGCTGGTTGGCTATCATATTGCTGGGTCTGTTTGACCAATTTATAGCTAGCCAAACAGCCTGTAACATCAGCCTGGCTAATTTGTTTTGGGGCTAAAACTGTCATTGTTTATAGGCTATAACCCAGCCTTGGATAGGGTAACTTGAGGATTAAGGCCAATCGACTAACATTCAATTTTATTTCCAGAAAATGATCGCTCAAAAGGCTGACTGTTTACTTTAACCGCAATAACATTTTATTTGGAAACTCACAAACGAAGGGAATCTTGCAAATGGAACACTGACTCTTTTGAATAGTAACCMAGACCAGTGGSTGTGAGTCAGAAACTGGTTATAGCTAGAGTGTGCAGAGGGAGAATTTTCAGCCATCTCCGCACTGCTAGAGGGAGGCCTCCACAGTGCGTGGATTTTTCTCGTCGAACAACACAGGGGGTGTGTGGGGAGGGCTGCATAGCGCAACCCATTTTTTGGAGGTCTATTTTATTGAGATTTTGTATGCAGATGTTCAGGGTTTAAATGGTTTTATTACCTGGGATCCAATACCGTCTTGATGTACAAAAATAATGCAACATATGACGAATGACATTAGGTTGGTGTCCTTAAATGTGAATGGTTTGAACAATCCTATTAAGAGAAGTATGGTTATTGCAAGAATAAAAAAGGAGAAAGCACAGGCCATATACCTCCAAGAAACATATTTATTACRWTTGGAACATGAAAAACTGAAAAGTTGGTTTTCAAAACCCATTCTGCAGCTCTTTTAAACAGAAACACAAAAAAAGGGTAGCGATGCTTATTCAAAACTCTGTTCATTATTAAAGGAAATTAATGACAAATAGAGGGGATTCAAGGTGATGAAGGTGAAATATGCAAACAACAGATAGAAAATACAATATATAAGATAAGAGATCCACAAACTAGACAAATTAAACACGGACCAATAGAGAATACACTACCGGCAAATGTTTTAGAACACCTACTCATTCAAAGGTTTTCCTTTATTTTTACTATTTTCTACATTGTAGAATAATAGTGAAGACATCAAAACTATGAAATAACACATATGGAATCATGTAGTAAATCTCCGCAAGGCAATCAAACAGGCTAAGTCCCAGTACAGAGACAAAATCGAGTCGCAATTCAAACAGCTCAGACACAAAGGTATGTGAGGGTCTACAGTCAATCACGGATTACAAAAAGAAAACCCAGCCCGTCGCGGACCAGGATGTCTTGCTCCCAGACAGGCTAAACAACCTTTTTTGCCCGCTTTGAGGACAATACTGCCACTGACACGGCCCCCTACCAAAACCTGCGGGCTCTCCTTCACTGCAGCCGAGGTGAGTTAAAACATTTAAACGTGTTAACCCTCGCAAGGCTGCAGGCCAGACGGCATTTCCAGCCGCTGCCTCAGAGCATGCGCAGACAGCTGGCTGGTGTGTTTACGGACATATTCAATCAATCCTTATCTCCAGTTTGCTGTTCCCACATGCTTCAAGAGGGCCACCATTGTTCCTGTTCCAAGAAAGCTAAGGTAATGAGCTAACGACTACCGCCCCGTAGCACTCACTTCGTCATCATGAAGTTGCTTTGAGAGACTAGTCAAGGACCATATACCTCACCCTACCGGACACCCTAAGACCCACTCCAATTTGCTTACCGACCCAATAGGTCACAGACGACGCATCGAACCACACTGCAACACTGCCCTAACCCATCTGGACAAGAGGAATACCATGTGAGAATGCTGTTCATTCGATTACAGCTCAGCATTTAACACCATAGTACCCTCCAAACTCGTCATCAAGTCGAGACCCTGGGTCTCGACCCGCCCTGTGCAACTGGGTCTGGACTTCCTGACGGGCCGCCCCCAGGTGGTGAGGGTAGTAACAACATCTCCACCCCGCTGATCCTCAACACTGGGGCCCCACAAGGGTTGCGTTCTGAGCCCTCTCCTGTATCCCTGTTCACCCACGACTGCGTGGCCATGCACGCCTCCAACTCAATCATCAAGTTTGCGGATGACAACTACAGTGGTAGGCTTGATTACCAACAACGACGAGACGGCCACAGGGAGGAGGGTGAGGCCCTCGGAGTGTGGTGTCAGGAAAATAACCTCACACTCAACGTCAACAAAACAAAGGAGATGATTGTGGACTTCAGGAAAACAGCAGAGGGAGCACCCCCCTATCCACATCGACGGGTCAGTAGTGGAGAAGGTGGAAAGTTTTAAGTTCCTCGGTGTCACTCACGGACAAATTGAATTGGTCCACCCACACAGACAGCGTTGTGAAGAAGGCGCAGCAGCGCTCTTCAACCTCAGGAGGCTGAAGAAATTCGGCTTGTCACCAAAAGCACTCACAAACACTTCTACAGATGCACAATCGAGAGCATCCTGTCGGGCTGTATCACCGCCTGGTACGGCAACTGCTCCGCCCACAACCGTAAGGCTCTCCAGAGGGTAGTGAGGTCTGCAGAACGCACCACCGGGCAAACTACCTGCCCTCCAGGACACCTACACCACCGCATGTCACAGGAAGGCCATAAAGATCATCAAGGACAACAACCATACAGCCACTGCCTGTTCACCGCTATCATCCAGAAGGCGAGGTCAGTACGGTGCATCAAAGCAGGGACCGAGAGACTGAAAAACAGCTTCTATCTCAAGGCCATAGACTGTTAAACAGCCACCACTAACATTTAGCGGCCGCTGCAACATACTGACTCAACTCCAGCCACTTTAAAAATGGGAATTGATGGAAATTATGTAAAAATGTACCACTAGCACTTTAAAACATGCCACTTAATATAATGTTTACATACCTACATTACCCATCTCATATGTATATACTGTACTCTATATCATCTACTGCATCTTGCCATTCTTATGTAATACATGTACCACTAGCCACTTTAAACTATGCCACTTTATGTTTACATACCCTACAGTACTCATCTCATATGTATATACCGTACTCTATACCATCTACTGCATCTTGCCATGCCGTTCTGTCCACCACTCATTCATATATCTTTTATGTACATATTCTTTATCCTTTACACCTTGTGTGTGTGTTATAAGGTAGTAGTTGTGGAATTGTTAGGTTAGATTACTTGTTGGTTATTACTGCATTGTCGGAACTAGAAGCACAAGCATTTCGCTACACTCGCATTAACATCTGCTAACCATGTGTATGTGACTATAAATTTGATTTGATTTATTTGATTTGATTTGATTTGATTTGATTGTTTTTGCGACTGCAATTGAAGAAACTTTCAAAGTTCTTGAAATTTTCCAGATTGACTGACCTTCATGTCTTAAAGTACTGATGGTTGTCATTGTTCTTTTCTTTGCTTATTGAGTTGTTCTTGCATAATATGGATTTAGTCTTTTACCAAATAGTGCTATCTTCTTTATACCCCCTACCTTGTCACAACACAACTGATTGGCTCATGAAGCTGGTTGAGGAATGCCAAGAGTGTGCAAAGCTGTCATCAAGGCAAAGGGTGGCTATTTGAAGAATCTCAAATATAAAATATATTTTGATTGTTTAACACTTTTTTGT
>NC_036854.1:53258537-53264931 GCF_002910315.2 Salvelinus sp. IW2-2015 | reverse complement strand
TGAGTTAGTTTTTTGCGACTGCAATTGAAGAACTTTCAAAAGTTCTTGAAATTTTCCAGATTGACTGACCTTCATGTCTAAAGTACTGATGGTCTGTCATTGTTCTTTTCTTTGCTTATTGATTGTTCTTGCCATAATATGAGATTTAGTCTTTTACCACCCAATATAGTGCTATCTTCTTTATACACCCCTACCTATTGTATCAACAGCTGACAACTGGATTGCTATGAAGTGCAAGTTGAGGCGAGAAATGCCGGAAGAGTGTGCAAGAGCTGTCACAGCAAGAGGGTGGCTTGAAGAAGTCTCAAATATAAAATATAATTTTGATTGTTAACACCTTTTTTTGGCATTTGAAGAATCTCAAAATTTATAAAACCCTATATATCTTTGACATTTTGGTGTTTAACACTTTTTTTCTCTAACTACATAAGAATAGTGCCGGTATATTTCGTTTGAGTATTGTTCAGTCTAGTTTATTGATTAGTCTTCACTTTATATTTTTCCTTCAAATGTAAGAAACCCATATGGTAAAAAATTAAAGTGAAAAACCGTTTGGAATGAATGGGGTTAGAGTAGTGTTCTATAAAAACATTTGCCGGTAGTGTATTCTCTATTGTCCGTGTTAATTTGTCTAGTTTGTTGATCTCTATATCTCTATTTATATTGTATTTTCTATCTGTTGTTTGCATATTTCACCTTCATCACCTTGAATCCCCTCTATTTGTCTTAATTTCCTTTAAATAAGAACAGAGTTTTGAATTAGCATCGCTACCCTTTTTTGTTTTTCTGTTTAAAGAGCTGCAGAATGGGTTTTGAAAACCAACTTTTCAGTTTTTCATGTTCCAAACTTAATAAATATGTTTCTTGGAGGTATTATGGCCTGTGCTTTCTCCTTTTTTATTCTTTGCAATAACCATACTTCTCTTAATAGGATTGTTCAAACCATTCACATTTAAGGACACCAACCTAATGTCATTCGTCATATGTTGCATTATTTTTGTACATCAAGACCGTATTGGATCCCACGGTAATAAAACTTATAAACCATGTTATGAACCAACTGCATACAATCTAATAAAAATAGACCTCCAAAAAATGGGTTGCGCTATGCAGCCTCCCACCACCCCCCGTGTGTTGTTCGACGAGAGAAACATCCACGCACTGTGGAGGCTCCCTCTAGCAGTGCGGAGATGGCTGAAAATTCTCTCCTCTGCACACTCTAGCTATAACCAGTTTCTGACTCACAGCCACTGGTGTCTTGTTACTATTCAAAAGAGTCATGTCCATTTGCAAGATTCCCTTCGTTTGTGAGTTTCCAAAATAAAATGTTATTCGCGGTTAAAGTAAACAGTCAGCCTTTTGAGCGTATCAATTTTCTGGAAATTAATAATTGAATGTTAGTCAGATGGCCTTAATCCTCAATTAACCCTATCCAAAGGCTGGGTTATAGCCTTAAACAATGACAGTTTTAGCCCCAAAACACAATAAGCCAGGGCTGATGTTACAGGCTGTTTGGCTAGCTATAAATTGGTCAAACAGACCCAGCAATATGATAGCCAACCAGCCAGCCATAGTTGCATTTCATCTACCCTAGCTAGCTAAACTGCCATCTATAGATGTTATCCACCTACCTCATATTTCAGCCCTGGAAATTCTCACACCCATTATTACAAATCACCTATTTGTATCCATTAGCTTGAATTCCTTTGCAATTCTGTCCTTGCTCCGTCTTTCTAAGTGTCGCGTCTTCCTCGGCCTCCGCTCTGGCTCCAGCTGTTATTCCGCCCCCTCCCGCATCCAGCTCATGCAGTCGAACACCTGATTGTAGTGTCAATCAAGCGCTATGATGAAACTGGCTCTCATGAAGACCGCCACAGGAAAGGAAGACCCAGAGTTACCTCTGCTGCAGAGGATAAATTAATTAGAGTTACAAGTCTCAGAAATTGCACCCCAAATATATGCTTCACAGAGTTCAAGTAACAGACACATCTCAACATAAACTGTTCAGAGAATACTGGGTGAATTAGGCCTTCGTGGTTGAATTGCTGCAAAAAAAAACATTACTAAAGGACACCAACAAGAAGAAGAGACTTGCTTGGGCCAAGAAACACGAGCAATGAACATTAGACAGGTGGAAATCTGTCCTTTGGTCTGGAGTCGAAATTGGAGATTTTTGGTTCCTACCACCGTGTCTTTGTGGGTGAACGGATGATCTCTGCATGTGTATTTCCCACTGTAAAGCATGGAGGAGGAGGTGTTATGGTGTGGGGGTGCTTTGTTGGTGACACTGTCTGTGATGTATTTAGAATTCAAGGCACACTTAACCAGCATGACTACCACTGCGTTCTGCAGCGATACGCCATTCCATCTGGTTTGGGCTTAGTGGGACTATCATTTGCTTTTTAACAGGACAATGACCCAACACACCTCCAGGCTGCGTAAGGGCTATTTTAGAGAGTGATGGAGTGCTGCATCAGATGACCTGGCCTCCACAATCCCCTGACCTTAAYCAAATTGAGATGGTTTGGGATGAGTCGGACTGCAGAGTGAAGGAAAAGCAGCCAATAAGTGCTCTGCATATGTAGGAATGTAAGCTGGTTGAGAGAATGGCATGAATGTGCAAAGCTGTCATCAAGGCAGAGGGTGGMTATTTGAAGAATCTCRAATATAACATGTATTTTGATTTGTTTAACACTTTTTTGGTTACTACATGAATCCATATGTGTTATGTGCTTAGGGTCGTTGTCCTGTTGGAATGTGAGCCTTCGCCCCAGTCTGAGGTCCTGAGCAATCTGGAGCAGGTTTTCATCAAGGATCTCTCTATATTTTGCTCCGTTCATCTTTGCCTTGATCCTGACTAGTCTCCCTGTCCCTGCCGCTGAAAAACATCCCCACAGCATGATGCTGCCACCACCATGCTTCACCGTAGGAATGGTTCCATGTTTCCTCCAGATGTGATGCTTAGCATTCAGGCCAAAGAGTTCAATCTTGGTTTCATCAGACCACAGAATCTTGTTTCTCATGGTCTGAGAGTCTTTTAGGTGCATTTTGGCAAACTCCAAGCGGGCTGTCAGGTGCCTTTAACTGGGAAGTTGCTTCCGTCTGGCCACTATACCATAAAGGCCCGATTGGTGGAGTCCTGCAGAGATGGTTGCCCTTCTGGAAGGTTCTCCCATCTCCACAGAGGAACTCTGGAGCTCTGTCAGAGTGACCATCGGGTTCTTGGTCACCTCCCTCACCAAGGTCCTTCTCCCCCGATTGCTCAGTTTGGCCGGGCGGCCAGTTCTAGGAAGAGTCTTAGTGGTTCCAAACTTCTTCCATTTAAGAATGATGGAAGCCACTGTGATCTTGGGGACCTTCAATGATGCAGAAATGTTTTGGTACCCTTCCCCAGATCTGTGCCTTGACACAATCTTGGAACATATGATTGGACTATTTGCAGACGATGTCATAGTGTATTTKAATAAGCCAGAGGCAAGTTTCCCAAAGCTTATGAATCTATTAGAGGAATATGGTCATTATTCTGGATATAAATGGAATGTGCCTAAAATGCAGATCCTGACATTTAACTATTCCCTTTCTCAAAGAATTAAGCACAAATTTGGTTTGAACTGGAATTCTAAATAAATTAAATACTTGGGTGTGAATTTAACCAAAAATACCTCAAAGATATATAAAGATAACTACGACCATATACATTTAGATATCAAGAGAGATGCTGAGAGATGGTCCATACTCCCAATGGATTTCAGCTCCAGAATAGAAGTAGTGAAGATGAATATTGTACCCAAACTGTTGTACTTATTCCAATTATAATACATCAAAGTCAATTTAGAGTATGGGACAAACTGATATTGAGATTTATTTGGGATGGTAAGAAACCTAGGATTAGATATTGCACATTGCAACTTCCCAAGAATAAAGGAAGTGGGGCATTACCCAACCTGAGATAATTTTATATGTAGCACAACTCAGATCCATAGTTTACTGGTATGATAAAAATCACTGTGCAAGATGGAAGGATATAGAGAGAAGCATAACAGGAAAGCCAATCCAAACTTTGGTGGGAGATAGGGAACTATTTAAGACCATGGAGGACATTTTGGACSCAATAACAACATTCATGTTAGATATTTGGTTTGATATGGTCTGGAAACACAAGCTGGAGAGAGGAATTAGGATGATGCGATGGTGTGCATATGATGATTAAACCTGGAACGTATGATCAAAGGTTTAAAAAGTGGGTTAATCAGGRTATAACGGCATCGTGTACTATTGTTGAGAATGGGGAAATTATGAGTTTTCAGGATCTGAAGGCAACATACAATTTGGAAAAACTGGATTTTTTTTATACTTACAATTAAAGGATTACTATATAAAGGAGGTAAAGCAGCCAAACTCCCCCATGGACTAAAATGGGAGTTTTGAGAGCTATATATATATATATATATATATATATATATATATATATATATATATATAAGGGAAGTACATTTAGGGTAATCTCAGTATCGTACCACAGCTTGATGTAAAGTAAAGAAAACTCAACCTTGTACATCAAGGAAAATGGGGGGRAAAAATACAAACTGTGACCTCTGAAGAAGAGTGGAAGAACATGTGTAAAACACAACAGGCCACCACTAATTCAAGAATATGGAAAGAGTTCTGTTGGAAGAACCTGACTCGATTCTTTATTACACCTAAAAATTAAGAGTAAACAACTTTGTACGCAACAAATGTGTTGGAGAATGTGTGGACACATGGAAGCTAACCACTATCATATCTTCTGGTAATGCAAAAAATGTGATGTGTTTTGGGATAATGTGTGTTCTACTATTAAAGACATCCTGGGATATGGTGTCCCTAGGACTTTCTCTGTTGTCTAAATGAACAGGRTGAAATAAGGGCATGTGATTGGTATATGATTAGCATCCTTCTTGCAACTTGTAAAAACGCTATAACAAGAAAATTGTATAACTGAGATCCTCTGAAACTAGATGATTGGTTAGACATTATACAAGAAATCTATGATATGTAAAATATTATTTATTTGTTAAGAATTAGGGAAAACGAGTTTGAGGACAGATGTGAGAAATKGATATGGTTTGAGGCTCAGTAATGGGACATTAACTAAATGTGCTTATGACATAACTGCATGTATGTTGTGATGTGAGTATTGTACGKAATGTATCTCTGAACCTCGGGCCTTTTGCATTTGTTTTTCTATGGCAAATTTCTGTACATTAGTGGAAAAATCTATAAAAATCCAAAGCATAAAAAAGGAAAAAAAKAATGGTCCACCACCCAACGGACATCCAGGCAACTTGACACAACTGTGGGAAGCATTGGAGTCAACATGGGCCAGCATCCCTATGGAATGCTTTCGACACCTTGAAGAGTCCATGCCCCAACAAATTGAGGCTGTTCTGAGGGCAAAATGGGGAGCAACTCAATATTAGTATGGTGTTTCTAATGTTTTGTACACTCAGCAGATATTTGGACAACTTAAACCACCATCTACAGTTCATTTTTCACCTCCCGTGATCTGGGAGGGAGTGACC
Source organism: Salvelinus sp. IW2-2015 (assembly GCF_002910315.2). Taxonomy (NCBI): domain Eukaryota; kingdom Metazoa; phylum Chordata; class Actinopteri; order Salmoniformes; family Salmonidae; genus Salvelinus; species Salvelinus sp. IW2-2015. The sequence continues at coordinate 53,259,370 of NC_036854.1, read as the reverse complement.
ACTGTAAACAGAGTGTAATTCAGTCCCCAAAACACCTAGGTGAGGTGCAGACCCCGTCATTACACTGTCTCAGGCAGACAGAGAAAGCATTAGAGATTAAAGGATCTGTCATGTTGGCCATACAGACTTAACCACAGTCTGGGTCTGAGGAGAGGTGGGAGGTGGGTAGAGAACAAGGCTCCCTATGATTACATAGCCAACTTAACCAAAGCCAGGTCACCATGCTAGGGACATAAATAACAGGCGGGATTAAAAAAGAGGAGGGAAAGAGTTGGAGGAGTGCAGTGAGAAGATAGAAGAAGGTTAAGTTCAAGTCGGAGCTGAGCAGGGACCACAATAGTGCATTGTGGGAAAGGAAGTGCTTGTTACTAGATGTGCTCTCACCATCATTTTTCCTCTCCTACATCAACCTCAATGATTATCCATCCTTTCTCACACTGGTATTCTACTTCTCTGTCACTTACATAATATTTAATTTTCTATCACTCTCTCCCCCTTCTCCCTAATACTCCTTCCTCTCTCTCTCTCTGTCATAATCATTCTCAACATTGTCCCTCTGCCCTTTTTCTCTCTCCCTCCCTCCCTCTCTTTTTGGCGGTATTGCTTCCTGTTGCTGTCCCCTCTCAGTAATGAGATTTACTCCTCTGTGACCTATCCTGTCACCACGGCCTGTGAAATCCTCCTCTCCACCTCGTCCTCTCCGTTGCTCTAGAGATGTGTCTGCCACCAAACTCCCCTACTCTTTAAATCAGCCCATTAAATTCCCATTAATCCCAACATTCCACACACACACACAGATGGGATGACCAACCGACACATTGCACTTCTGAAAT